>NC_091749.1:8390338-8632838 GCF_043380555.1 Nothobranchius furzeri | reverse complement strand
TGTTTAATTGTTTAAAACATGTGATTTAATGAGGTGTTTTCCTGTTTGGGTCAGAGGAAGGAGCAGACCTGCATTGTTACAGAATCCACATGGAAGCCAGCGGGACATCAGGTGGTTTCAAAAGCCACACACGATCATTATTAGGGTTTATTATTAGAAAGGATACAAACTCCTCTGCTCCTTGTTCTAAACCCAAGCTGGTCTCATTTCAGATTTATGTTGATATCTGAAGAATAAAAGCTGTGTGAAACACGAGAATAACAGTCTTCCTGCGTCTTTTTTATTTTTTATTTTTTTATTTTTTTCCGGAACTGCTCTGCTCTGGGTGGCTGCATGTTGGGGTAGCTCTGTTGACTATATGTAAGTTTTGCCTTTTCTTGGACATGTTTTCTTCTGGTTTCTCGAGAGGAACAGTATTTTTTTGGACATTTTACTTTTCTGTTTCTGGTGCTGTGAAGCTTTTTAGGATTTTTACTGCTATTTTTTCATTTTTTTCACTTTTTGAGCATTTGTTATGATGCGTAACCATGGCCACAAGCTGGTTTACAATCGGGAGCAGCTGATTAACACTGGGAAGGCTGAAATAATACCTCAACTGAAGCCACAAATCCCAAATGAGCTAAAACGCAAGAAGCGTGGGTGCAGAGCGGGAGCAAAACGGAGACAGAGAAAGAGGAAATTCAAACCATCTCTTCCATCGATCACAATGGGCAATGTGAGATCACTGGCCAACAAGATGGATGAACTCCAAGCCCTTTCAAGGACTCAGCCAGAGTATCGGCAGTGTAGTGTTATGCGTTTCAGTGAGACGTGGCTGCAGGACCATATCCCCGATTCCAGCGTCTCTCTGCCAGGATTCCTGACTGTACGAGCAGACCGAGATCTGAAGAGGAGCGGGAAAAGAAAAGGAGGTGGAGTGGCAGTGATTGTCAACAACAGATGGTGCCATCCATGTCATGTTTCAGTAAAATGTCATTTCTGCAGCCCAGATGTTGAACTCTTGGCAGTAAATTGTCGCCCATATTATTTGCCAAGAGAGTTCACCAGTGTTGTCTTGGCAACTGTTTATATTCCACCATCAGCCATTGCTGAAAATGCATGTGATGCCATCAGTTCCATTGTCGCTAAGCTACAAACCCAGCATCCCAATGCATTTGTGGCTATATCTGGTGACTTTAATCATGCCTCGCTCTCTGCTACACTTCCAACATTTCAACAGTTTGTCAGCTGCTCCACCAGAGAAAACAAGACATTGGATTTGTGTTATACAAATGTAAAGAATGCATACATGTCCAAAACAAGACCTCCTCTGGGACAATCAGATCACAATCTTGTTTTTCTCTGCTCAGAATACAAACCACTTGTTCAGAGGCAACCTGTGACAAGAAGAACTGTGAGAAAATGGTCACAGGACGCTGAAGAAGCCCTGCAGAGTTGTTTTGAGGCCACAGATTGGATGACTCTCTGCCAAGGATAGGAAGAGGACATCAATGACATGACTAGATGTGTCACTGACTATATTAACTTCTGTGTGGACATTATCATATCCACCAGAACAGTGAGATGCTTCGCTAATAACAAACCCTCACCAGTGAACTGAAGAATCTGCCAAATGAGAAAAAAGAGCCTTCAAGGAGGGAGACAGGGAGTTATTGAGGAGTATACAGAAGCAACTGAAGATCAAGATCAGAGACAGCAAGGAGGCATACAGGAAGAAGCTGAAGAATAAACTACAGAGGAACAATATCAGAGATGTCTGGTCAGGGATGAAGAAGATCACAGGCTTCAAGCAGAGGAAGGATTGCACAGATGGCAGCCTGGACACAGCCAATGAACAATGAACTGAACAAGTTCTTCAATAGGTTCAGTTCAGGAACAAACCCAGCATCCTACTCGCCTGTCCCCAGCCAATCAGACATCCCATCCTCCTCTGATCCAACATTTTCCTGTCACACGCCAGCTCTTTTGTCCTCTGGCGCAGTCATGGACTCTTCTGGTTCTATAAATCTGTCTTCAACCAAGTCAGGAGATGCTGCTGCCCCATTTACCTCCACCTCCCACCTATCTGTCTCTAGAGGTCAGGTGAAGAGGCAGCTGGAGAGACTGAACAGGAACAAGGCTGCAGGTCCAGATGGTGTCAGCCCCAGGGTACTGAAGGCCTGTGCAGAGCAGCTCTGTGGGATTCTGCAGCACCTCTTCAACATCAGCCTGGCCCAGGAGAAGGTTCCAGTCCTGTGGAAGGCATCCTGCCTTGTTCCAGTTCCAAAGAAAACTCGCCCATCAGTCAATGATGACTACAGACCGGTTGCCCTCACATCCCACATCATGAAGGTCCTGGAGAGACTCCTGTTGGTCCACCTGAATAAGCCAACTAGAACATGTCAGGACCCGCTGCAGTTTGCTTATCACCATGGAGTTGGAGTTGAAGATGCCATCATCCAGCTGCCTCAACCAATCCACTGTCATCTGGACAAAGCAGGCATCACTGTCAGGGTCATGTTCTTTGATTTCTCCAGTGCATTTAACACAATCCAGCCTGATGTACTTTGCCAGAATCTCCAGAAGACACAGGTGGGGGCCTCGACTATCGCCTGGATTAAAGACTACCTGACAAACACACAGTTTGTGAGGCTGAAAAACTGCACATCAAACCAAGCGATCAGTAACATTGGAGCACCACAGGGCACTGTACTCTCACCATTCCTTTTCACCCTGTACACCTCAGACTTCCAGTACAAATCAGAGACCTGTCATCTACAGAAATACTCAGATGACTCTGCAGTTGTCGGGTGTATCAGAGACGGACAGGAAGCTGAGTACAGAGAGCTGGTAGAGCGCTTTGTGGCATAGTGTGGAAACAATCATCTAACCTTGAATGTGAACAAAACAAAGGAGATGATTTTAGACTTCAGAAGAAACAGGGTGGAGTCAAACACAGTTTCGATCATGGGAGAAGAAGTGGAGGTGGTTGAGGAATACAAATACCTTGGAGTTCACCCGGACAACAGACTGGACTGGAGAAAGAACAGCCAAGCTGTTTACAAGAAGGGACACAGCAGACTGCACTTCTTGAGGACGCTTAGGTCCTTCAATGTCTGTAGCAAGATACTGCAGATCTTCTACAAGTCTGTTGTTGAGAGTGTAATCTCTTCAGCCATCGTCTGTTGGGGTAGTAGCATCAGAAGCAGGGACCTGAAATGGCTCAACAGCCTAATAAAAAAGGCTGGTTCTGTTCTGGGGACGACTGTGGAACCACTGGAGGAGATAATGCAAAGAAGGATTCTCCAGAGAATCAAGAAAATTATGGACAACCCTGAGCATTCTCTTCACAAGACTGTCCGACAACGGAAGAGTGTCTTCAGTCAGAGGCTACTGGAGATCCTTCCTTCCAACAGCCATTGTAATATACAATATCTCTTTGACGACTTGATTATTATTATTATTCTGAGCTACTACAGCAATCAATTTCCCTCTGGGATTAATAAAGTATTTTTGAATTGAACTGAATTTGAATTGACTAACCTGTTTTCATAACAAATTCCTGCTGGGCGTGGCCCCACAGGGCTGCTGATCTTCAAAGGCCATTCCACTAGCCTCTAGCACATCAGTCCTATTGGACAGTCAGTAAAAGCTTTTTCTCCAAAAAGAGGCTGTTTATGGGTAGGGCAGTGTTTATATGCTTTGAAACAGAACCTCAAACATTCATTTACAGAACTGTTGGTTGGAGCACATCAGAACTCCCTCTGGATGGAGCGGATCCTCGTCAGCTCCTAAAGTCATGATAAGAGTTTACAGAAGCTCAGCTGGTTCTGTTAAAAAACATAAATCCACCTCATGGTCCAAGAGCTTGTAGAACCTCCTACAACAGATGCTTGGTTCTTCTTCAGCACTCTGCAATGTGAGCCAGGTGCTGGTCTGGACTGGACCAGTTCAGAACCCTGACTTCTTTCATTTTCAGTTCTGCTGTGTTTGGATAGTGGTTCTGTTTCATGACCTAATTCATTCTAAGCTTCAGCTTTCAGATGGACTCACGTTAGACTCCAGAAACCAGTGGATGAGCTCATGGTGGACCCAGCAAGTCCTGTATCTGCAGGACCAGCCACCACCACCGCCGTGTCGACAGATGTTTGTCCTCCTGTTTGGTGATGTGCGATACCGCCGACTTCCTTTCCGATCAGATACCAAGTAAAAGTATCCCCTCCCTGGATATCCTCCACCACGCTACGTCTGTAAGTCCTCCTACCAAACACATCCTCTACCGTACTATATTATCAAGGACTCACCTCTGCTTCCCTCCCCTCAGACGCTGCTCCCGTTTACCCATTCGCTGGATTTCCAGTTCACCCTGAGTTCTAGTTATCCAATAAATCTTTATTTTTTCACATCCTGCTCCAGTGTATTGATTCTGCATGTCTTGGGTTAAATAATTACCTCAGAACATACTTGTCCTGCTTGTCCCGGTGCATCTGTCCCGGTGCATCGTCACAGACGTGCTTTTCCCGGTGAATCACCACAGACGCGCTTGTCACGGTGCATCACCACAGACACACTTGTCCCGGTGCATCACCACAGACGCACTTGTCCCGGTGCATCGCCAGAGACGCGCTTGTCCCGGTGCATCGCTACAGACGCGCTTGTCCCGGTGCATCGCTACAGACGCGCTTGTCCCGGTGCATCGCCAGAGACGCGCTTGTCCCGGTGCATCGCCACAGACGCTCTTGTCCCAGTGCATCACTACAGACGCGCTTGTCCCGGTGCATCGCTACAGACGCGCATGTCCCGGTGCATCACCACAGATGCGCTTGTCCCGGTAAATCGCCACAGATGCACTTGTCCTGCTTATCGTCACAGACGTGCTTGTCCCGGAGCATCGCCATAAACGTGCTTGTCCTGGTGCATCGCCACAGACGCGCTTGTCCTGATGCTTCGCCACAGACGCACTTGTCCTGGTGCATCGCCACAGATGGCTTGTCCCGGTGCATCGCCACAGACACACTTGTCCAGGTGCATCGCCACAGACGCGCTTGTCCTGCTTGTCCCGGTGCATCGCAACAGACGCACTTGTCCCGGTGCATCGCCACAGATGCACTTGTCCTGCTTATCGTCACAGACGTGCTTGTCCCGGTGCATTGCCATAAACGTGCTTGTCCCGGTGCATCGCCACAGACGCGCTTGTCCCGATGCTTCGCCACAGACGCACTTGTCCTGGTGCATCGCCACAGACGGCTTGTCCCGGTGCATCGCCACAGACGCGCTTGCCCAGGTGCATCGCCACAGACGTGCTTGTCCTGCTTGTCCCGGTGCATCGCAACAGACGCACTTGTCCCAGTGCATCGCCACAGATGCACTTGTCCTGCTTGTCCCGGTGCATCGTCACAGACGTGCTTTTCCCAGTGAATCACCACAGACGCGCTTGTCACAGTGCATCACCACAGACGCACTTGACCCGGTGCATCGCCACAGACGCACTTGTCCCAGTGCATCGCCACAGATGCACTTGTCCTGCTTGTCCCAGTGCATCGTCACAGACGTGCTTTTCCTGGTGAATCACCACAGACGCACTTGTCACGGTGCATCACCACAGACTCACTTGTCCCAGTGCATCGCCAGAGACGCTCTTGTCCCGGTGCATCGCCACAGACGCGCTTGTCCCAGTGCATCGCTACAGATGCGCATGCCCCGGTGCATCGCCACAGATGTACTTGTCCTGGTACATCACCACAGACGCACTTGTCCCGGTGCATCGCCACAGATGCACTTGTCCTGCTTGTCCCGGTGCATCGTCACAGACGTGCTTTTCCCGGTGAATCACCACAGACGCGCTTGTCACAGTAAATCACCACAGACGCACTTGTCCCGGTGCATCACCACAGACGCACTTGTTCCGGGTCATCGCCACAGATGCGCTTGTCCCGGTGCATCACCACAGATGCACTTGTCCCAGTGCATCGCTACAGATGCGCTTGTCCCAGTGCATCACCACAGACGCACTTGTTCCGGGTCATCGCCACAGATGCACTTGTCCCAGTGCATCACCACAGATGCACTTGTTCCAGTGCATCACCAGAGACGCTCTTGTCCCGGTGCATCGCCACAGACGCGCTTGTCCCAGTGCATCGCTACAGATGCGCATGCCCCGGTGCATCGCCACAGATGTACTTGTCCTGGTACATCACCACAGACGCACTTGTCCCGGTGCATCGTCACAGACGTGCTTTTCCCGGTGAATCACCACAGACGCGCTTGTCACAGTAAATCACCACAGACGCACTTGTCCCGGGTCATCGCCACAGATGCGCTTGTCCCGGTGCATCACCACAGACGCACTTGTCCCGGGTCATCGCCACAGACGCGCTTGTCCCAGTGCATCGCTACAGATGCGCATGCCCGGTGCATCGCCACAGATGTGCTTTTCCCGGTGAATCACCACAGACGCGCTTGTCACAGTAAATCACCACAGACGCACTTGTCCCGGTGCATCACCACAGACGCACTTGTCCCGGTGCATCGTCACAGACGTGCTTTTCCCGGTGAATCACCACAGACGCGCTTGTCACAGTAAATCACCACAGACGCACTTGTCCCGGGTCATCGCCACAGATGCGCTTGTCCCGGTGCATCACCACAGACGCACTTGTCCCGGGTCATCGCCACAGACGCGCTTGTCCCAGTGCATCGCTACAGATGCGCATGCCCGGTGCATCGCCACAGATGTGCTTTTCCCGGTGAATCACCACAGACGCGCTTGTCACAGTAAATCACCACAGACGCACTTGTCCCGGTGCATCACCACAGACGCACTTGTCCCGGGTCATCGCCACAGATGCGCTTGTCCCGGTGCATCACCACAGATGCACTTGTCCCAGTGCATCGCCACAGACACGTTAATCCAGGTGCATCGCCACAGACGCGCTTGTCCTGCTTGTCCCAGTGCATCGCAACAGACGCGCTTGTCCCAGTGCATCGCCACAGACATGCTTGTCCCGGTCCATCGCCACAAACGCGCTTGTCCCGGTACATCGCCACAGACGCGTTTGTCCCGGTGCATTGCCACAGGCACACTTGTCCCAGTGCATCGCCACAGACATGCTTGTCCAGGTGCATCGCCACAGACGCGCTTGTCCTGCTTGTCCCGGTGCATCGCAACAGACGCACTTGTCCCGGTGCATCGCCACAAATGCACTTGTCCTGCTTGTCCCGGTGCATCGTCACAGACGTGCTTTTCCTGGTGAATCACCACAGATGCGCTTGTCACAGTGCATCACCACAGACGCACTTGTCCCAGTGCATCACCACAGACGCACTTGTCCCGGGTCATCGCCACAGATGCGCTTGTCCCGGTGCATCACCACAGATGCACTTGTCCCAGTGCATCGCCACAGACACACTAATCCAGGTGCATCGCCACAGACGCACTTGTCCTGCTTGTCCCGGTGCATCGCAACAGACGCGCTTGTCCCAGTGCATCGCCACAGACACGCTTGTCCCGGTCCATCGCCACAAACGCGCTTGTCCCGGTGCATCGCCACAGACTCGCTTGTCCCGGTGCATCGCCACAGGCACACTCTTGCAGGTGCATCGCCACAGATGCGCTTGTCCTGCTTTTCCCGGTGCATCCCAACAGACGTGCTTGTCCCGGTGCATCTCCACAGATGGGCTTGTCCTGCCTGTCCCGGTGCATTGACACAGACGCGCTTGTCCTGGTGCATCGCCACAGACGCGCTTGTCAGGCTTGTCCTGGTACTTGGATTATAAATCACTCCATGTCCTTTAATAAGTCATTGATTTATCCCTATCTTATTTACTGTGTAGAGGTATGGGGTAACACTCATAAAACATCTATTGCCCCTTGTCTATCATACAGAAAAGAGCCCTGAGAGTCGTTCACAATGTTAGATTTAGAGAACACACTAATCCGTTATTTATATATTCTAAAATACTAAAATTTAAAGATTTACTTCAACTATATACAGCGACGTTCATGTTTAAAGTGCAAAGGAAATTATTACCAAACAAATTATTAATGCTATTTATAAAACCAGATAACCTATATAATTTCAAATACAAACTTAATTTTAGGCATACATATTTTAGAACAACATTGAAGTCATTTTGTATTTCTGTTACGGGTGTAAGAGTTTGGAATAAGCTAAGTGAGGATCTAAAGCAAAGTCCCTCATTGCATAAGTTTAAAAAGAAGTATAAAAAAATTATACTAATCAATTACATGGAGGAGGAGGAAAAGTTGTGGGGGTGTTGCATTTGATTGTAATTGTCTATTGTTGGTGAACTGGGAGCTGTGAACATGGGGGGTGAAACAGGAAAATGTAAATTTTGTTTGTGTGATTGAGGATAAAACATGTTATAGGAAAATGGCAATGACACTCAGTGTAGGGAAATTATATATATATTTTGCTTTATCTTTCTTGAAATTTGATTTGGGGGGGGATTATATAAGCTACCAGAGCTTCGTTCCCTACCCATTGAACATGTTCTACATATAATTTCTTCTCCAACTTTTAGATCAAGGTGCTCTGTAGCACTAATGAATGATGATTTCCAGGATAGTTTTATGGTTTGTCGTCAAACTTATTAACAGGGCCGGCTTTGACCATCTGATGGATAGGGCGCAAAAGTAAAAAAAAAAAAAGTTTATTAAATTTATGTTTGTTATATGAAATGCACTCTCTACATACTCAAAATTCCCCTCTGAAATGACATGAAATTAAAACATCAATATTTAAATTCTAATGATCTGGCTGCATGAGAGCTCCCGCTTGAGCCACAGCCCCGAAGAATTTGACCGTCAGGGGTGCCATAGAACACGTGCGTGGGTAGAAATGTAGAAGGACATCCTGTTGTTGTCGCATTTAAACTTTTGATATTTTACGATGAAAAGAACACCTAAGCCATCGGGAACAGCATTACCTAAGCGAAGGAAGGAGGAAGAAAAAAAAGCCCAAAGCAGAGGTATGTAGACTTTATAAATTTGGCAAAGGAACTTTTTGCGTTACAATTGTAGCTAACTGCCTCTCCTGCCACGCACGGTCCACGGACGGACCCTCGCTAGCTGTTTACATACACAATACATTATCTCGCAACTTTAACCCATTAATTTTACTTTTGAATCGTCGTGTCCAGATGCAGTGAGACAATATCTGCAGCCACACAGGCACCTGTTGACACCACGGGGGCGGGACTGCCTTCTACACCTGTTGAGTCTCACTGTGATGATGAAGAATGTAAGATTTATTTTTACCGTTTTTTGGAGCATGATTGCAGCCTTTTTATGAACTTCGATTCAAGTTTTAAGTATGCATACAATACGAATTTAATATTTTCATATCAGAAGAACGTGTGTAGCAAAATTTCAACTTTGTCCTTCACATCGGGCGGGCGGCACCGCCGCGGCCGTGACGGGGAATCCCCCCGCTGCCACCGGGCCCGGCGGGGAGTGAGAACTGCCTAAACACAGCATGACATCTTAACCGTCTCTTTCTTGTTTATGCTGCAGCGTCTTCTGTCCAGGCATCACGCAGCAGAACATTTACTGAGCTACAATCTCAGCATCTAGAACCAGGTGAGTAAGTTACTTGTTAGGCTATTTGTAATCAGCAGTAGAAACGGGCTTTTTCAAATTAAACGGCTTATCACATATATCGATGTGCAAAATTAATTAATTTAAATCCACACCAGACACTTGTTTTTGGCACAATGAGCAGCATTGATTTAGCATTGAGAATATTAAATAATCTGAACATCCACATCTGAAATTGTCTCCTTAAGATGTTACTGTCAATAGGCTGTAAATTTGTAAAAAAGGATGGACATTAGTTTCTGTGACATAGTGAGTCATCTTCAGGGCAGAAAGGTGTATGCCCTGAAGAAGGTGGTACCGAAACGCGTCGGTGTTTCCTTGTTTAATAAATGAAATCCTCAGAGTGCCTCACATCACCGGTTCTTCTTCCTCATATTCTACATTTATTTTATTTGATGCTGAAGAGCACCTGAGAGTGAGACATAAGTTTTTTCAAATATTCCCCATGGATGCACTCACTTCCACCGGTTTTTGATCATTTTATTCATGTTTTCATAGAACAGATTAAAAAAAGATCAATAAAATAAAAAGTCCAGTAACATTAAAAATAATGAAAAGCATCACTGCACATGGCTGAGGAACACTGAATGTGAAAGTGGCACTGTTCTTAATTCATGTAACAGAGGGTTAAGTTGCTTTGTGTGTGTGTGTGTGTGTGTGTGTGTGTGTGTGTGTGTGTGTGTGTGTGTGTGTGTGTGTTTATTTTCTCACAGAAGAAAAACCCAACACCAGCAGACTCAGTGCTCCAATCCAACAGCCTGAAGAGACACCATCATCAGCTTCAACAGATGTCTGTGAACATGTATGAGCTGCTGGCCCCATGGATCCTGCTGACTGGCCACAGCAGTTGAACAAAATGGAAAGTAGAACTTTCTTTATGATGACACTGATATTTGAGTTTTGCTTTTGATAGCTCAGTTTAATGATGCTTTTGATTTTGCATCCCCCCCAATGACATTTGCACGACATTTTGAGTTGTTGGTTATTGTAATATTCTCAGGTTACTTATCTTTCAAGCTTACATTTATTCTTCAGGCTGTTGACTTTAAAGAGTTGCTGTGTGAATATTTAAAATAAAAAATTAGTAACTAAGGAATAACTGTGGAGTTGCCTTTTCCAATGTGTGGTGGGTGGGTGGACTTGGATTTGGGTGAGAGGCGTGCAGGCACGGGGGGGGGGGGGGGGGGTGCAAGTGGGCATTCTCGCCTTGGGCACCAAATTTCCTAGAGCCGGCTCTGCTTATTAAGCTCAGACACCAACAACTGGCTCTTTACTAAATATTTAGCAAGTTCATTAGTGTCACTGCTGTAGTGCTGAGCAGTTGGCCAATACTGAGAGCGACCAGTAGAGGGGGTCATATAGCGGGGATTATTGTGAGCCCTATTTTCCTGAGCATTTGGTGTGAATGACTGGTTGTCCTGCTTCTTAGGTTCATGCCGTTATGGTTTAGAGTGAATGATTTCTGGGTCCCTGCTGGGGCAGGTATTCTTTTAGATCCGTGCACACGTTTCCTCTTTCCATATCTGACCCATCAGATTGCTTTTCGTGCGTGTTTTCCTTTTTTTAATGTCCTTCTAATTCATTTTAGCTGGTTCTTCATCACAGGGATTACTGTGCTTTGCAACATATTCAGCCGTACGCTCAGAAGCACGTTGTGTTTGGCCCAGATTAATTGGGGGCTCCGCTATAGTTTCCAAACTCGCAGCTGCAGGCTCCATTACTGCTGCTTCAGCAGCTGCAGTTTGTGCTTCACCTTCTATGTGAAGTGCATGCAGTGTTGCTTCTAGCCTGGCTTTTTCCAATTTGACTTCTATGTCCTTTGCAAAGGCAGCTCTGGCCTGGGCAGCTTCTGCTTTTGCCATGTGCTTGAGCCGCTGCTAATGCTACACCTGTAGCGGAAGCTCTGCTTGACCGCGACGTAGTAGATCTAACTTCAAACTCCGATTTATCCATAGTTTGTGTTGGTGTACTGTGCCTTACGCTGACTTGGTAACACCATGTCTGATGTGCTGTTCTGAAAACAGCATTTACGCAGACTGGGAGTCAGTAGTTCGTTGAGAAGTCTTCCTTTTTCACTTTTACGGCCTCGTGGAAACCTTTTCCACTCTCCGTTTAGTTCAACACCTCCACACAAGAAGTCTCAGACGCCTGGGTGGTTTGGACCTTGTACTTTATATGGCAGGTGTGAAACTGTAACAACAAATACACTGCATTCACATCAATAAGTAAAAACACACAAAAGTCAGAAAATAAATCATAATCATGCTTCATTGCAGCCACAAACAATTTAAGGATGCCCTTTAAATAATACTTGTAAATAATTCTTTACATCCTGGATGAACTCACTTTTGCCATTTGTATAACTAATTATTCATATAAACATTATGTTATGGTATTACTTACAAGGAATGCCCTTTCTGAACTGAAAACCCACAGCTGTTAACACAACACCTCGCTTTCTGTAAGCTGCTTCACACTGCCGCCATCGCCGCATGGCATGGCCTGAACGCTCAACTTCCTGATTCTCTTAAAGGGACAGCGCCCATAAATAAAACATATGGCAGAGCCAGAACAGTGGGAGTATCTAAAAATGACAGAGTTCACTAGTACCATGCAGACGCACACCTATCTGGAATAATCCTGATATCTTGCAAAATAATAAAATGATGAACCTTCCAGACTGGAAGAATAAAGGAATCCTATACCTGGAACACATATATGAAGGATTGGACTTAATCCCATTTAATAGAATAGTTTCCCAATTTGGAATAGATAAGAATAGCTTTTTAGAGTAACACCAAGTTAAATCTGTAGTCAAAGAAAAATGTAAGATCAATAAAATAGAATTACAAACACCACCAAGGGTAGTAGACTTCTATAATCTTAAACCCCCCAAACTACTGTCTAAAATATATGACACTGTCCAAAATAGACGATAGAATAGCAATCCTTATTGAAAAATGGGAGGTGGATCTATCAGTCAGCTTTGACCAGAACTTCTGGTCCCAAACTTGTTCAAAAACTTTTAAAATGATCAGACACCCCAATTTACAATTAATTCAGTACAAAATTCTACACAGAGTACACTATACAGGTCATCGGATGTTCAAGATGGGGTTTGTGTAATCTGACACCTGTACACACTGCACAAACAACGTTCCCGACAATTACATTCATGCACTGTTGTCCTGTCCACCTGTCCTGGAATTTTGGGGTAGAGTATGTGAAGACCTGTCAAAGTGTCTGAAATGTCTTATCCCAACCACCCCCTCTCTTTGTTTACTGGGAAACCTGGACGATGTCCTGATTGAAACATCTTTGGCTCACGTGGTTCTGACTGCCATATGCATCGCTAAGAAAACTATCCTCTTGAATTGGAAAAATAGAGATACTCTTTGCATCAACCAGTATAGAATTCTTTTGTTAGATCATATTACACTTGATTTAGCCTCTGCTTCCACTTCAGATCAATCTCTCTGGGCTTCTTTGATCGGTTCCATCACATAGCGATGACGGGGGACCATTGATATTGTCCTGCAGGATGATGTGGGTGAGGGGGTGGAGGGTCTGAGTTTGGAGTATCTGGACGTTCCTTGGAGGTGGGTTCACTGGGGGTGTCTGGGACTGGAAGGCCATTGCCCCCCTCTGGAGGTGCTTGGGTTGCGTCGGGGGGTGGACTACTGGCGGTTGTGTGTGGGGCCCCTTGGAGGTCTTGGCAGTGGCCATGGGTTACTGCCCGGCGGCTGCATTGCGTCTGGGTGGGTCTGGGTGGGGGCCTGGGGGCTCGGGGTGTGGGGGTGGCCTGCCCCGTGTGGGGGATCTGGGCGGGGCCTTGGGGGTCGGGTCCTGACATGTATGCTGCCGGGGAGAAGGCAGGAACATGCAGCAATGCCTGACTTGGGTTCAGGGGCCTCAGGTAGACCTTGGCTCCTCTGCTGTCCCATCACAGGGGAGGGGGAAGTCCAGGAGGGGGAGGACCCAACCTTACCTGGATGTCCTATGTCTTTTATAGTCCAGAAGTTGTGCAAATGCAGGGATGGGCGTAGATATTCTGCTGGGGTGGGGCTGGGTTGGTGCCTTCGGACTCCGTCAGGCTCTGTGATGCTGCTGCTTTGGGTCCTGGCAGGATGGGCTGGGGTCTCCATGCTCTGGGTGGCATTTTGACAACAGAGGTGCCTATTGGGGTCAGTGGGGGAGCTGGCTCCCTGGAGGGCTAAGCCCAACAAGCCATTCCTCCCCATTCCCACACATTTATCTCCTCCTGCTCCCTCACATCATCAAGCAAACATGCACATAGGACCTTGGGGGGTGGACAAGTCAGGGAGTGTGGGTATGGATCCCATTTCCGCATTCCTGTGGCAACCTGCCGCCCAATTTTATCTGCACGTTAAACACTTCCACTAACGACATTCCATGCAAACACACACTTAGGGCCTTGGGAGTGAGCACATCCAACGGCATTTGGCAGGGGGATTTCTCAGCCTCCTCCCAAGTGCTGGTGCTCACTTCCAATTTTAAACTGCACTTAGACACTGAGGGCTATGGGTGCAAGTGGGGTGGTGTGGTGGCATCAGCTGGCATAGGCCAGACAATGCCCGCACTGCCTGCTCACCACAGCCATGGAATACACTTCATCAACACTCACTAACACCATATTAGAGCCGTTGGAGGGATACTAGGGGTCTTAGCACACCTCTGTTGTCGCTTGGCTTCCTGGGGCTGGAGGCTAGGAGGGAGGTCCGGCCGTCCGGTTGGGGTCTGGGGTGGTGGATTGCTGTGCTCAGCATTGGGCGGGGGAGCCTGCTCATCAGCACCCCAGCAGAAAGGGTCGAACTCTTGGAACCGGTAATGGTTGTACCCCATGTGCGGCAGTACCGGGACCAGACTAAATAGGGTGTGTATGGGGAGCATGAGTGGGTGTCCGACATGCATTTTACGTCTTTGGTTGTATATGTATGTGCGAGCATGAGGGAGGGAGTGTGACTGTGTTTGTGTATGACTGTATATGTCAGGTGGGGCCTTTGACTCCTCCCTTCTCCTGGGACTTCTTGTGATGATATAGATCTTTGTCTCCCCTCTCCCTGCCACACCTGGTGTGGAGTGCGGTGCCTTGGTCTGCCTGGGTCGTGGCTCCCGGGTCAGGGGGTTTAAGATTTTTGGCATTGGCCTGCCCGGTGGCTTCCTGGTAGGGTCTGGGTCCCTGGACTCTGCTGGGTCCCCAGCGGGGGTGGTCGCCCCTGGGTCCCGGGTCATTGGGTCCCGGGCTCGGCCGGCTAGGGGGTGGGAGGCAGCGGGCGGGCCTGTGGGCTTGCCGCCGATATCTGAGTGGACTCTGCCGGCTGCTGGTTGTGGCCCCCCCAGGGCGATCCTCTACGCCTCTCGAGGGGAGTGGGGGCTTTTCTCGTTGCAGTCTCCCTGGAGTTCCTGTGCTCTGGGGCAGCTCCTGGATCCCTGGGACTTGGAGCTCCCTCCATCTCCTGCACATCATTTGGGGGCAGATCTGTGGCCCCTCACACTCTCTATTGGACGCTCCTATAGAGAAACCTTACATAAACAAGCGCGTGTACACACACATGTGCTCACATGGTGCTCTCATAAGTATGGACTTGGGCACGTTCAACACAGGTCTTAAGGCTATGGTGGGCACTTAATGCAATGTGATTTATTATCGTGTGATTGTTCAGTTAAACAAATTCTTTTTCATTATATACCCCCCCCCCCCCCCCCCCCCCCACCTTTTGTCTCTTCCTTTTTCTGTCACCTCTGTCTCCGTGTCTGGTCGGAATTAAAAAGCATTCAAAAACAATAACAATAAAGTTTAAAGAATCAGGCATGACATTAAAAGCAGACGCTTTGATGCTCCACCTGAGAGTAAATCTGTAAGGCTTGTCACCAGCATTCAGACATCAATTCTGTTTGCTTCACAGCCAGACAGGACACACGAAAAAAAAAAACTGCATATGGGCCATTTCCAAAACAATGTTTGTCATCATTTGAATCTCTCTGATTTCTGCCTTTATGAGATAACTTGTAAACTGTTTGGAAGTATAACTAGAAATGAGACAGTCGCAGCTGATGTGACTCACGTTGGTTTTATTTTACCCTGTTGTTTCTTTATGGTGGTCACTTTGATCTATTGGTTTTGTTTATGTATTATTCAATATTTGTTACCCTTTTCCTTTTTGTCATGGAATGCCTTCAAGCACCTCTAGACTTCTCCAAGTATTTTGGTATTTGGTTTGGTTTTAATGTTTATCATATGCTTTATTTATCCTTAGATAGATCTTAGGTTCTATTCTATGTGTTGAGTTATAATTCAATTGTCTAGTTTCCTACTGGAAGTTTCAGTTTAACAGTACTCTTTTGCTCGGTGGTTCATGGTTGTGGTTATCTGTTCCCTTTTGGAATGTAAACACCAGCTCAGCTCGTGAAGACTCTGACTCGAGTTCTCGACTGAAATGATGTTGACAATCTAAGCTCCCAAGCCAAATAGTATTTGACTCTTTTTCATCTAACTGAACAGTTTGGCTGTTTCATAGCAACTTTAATTATTTTTCTTTCATTTATTGTTTTAATCTTTTAATCTTTGTTATTTCCTTTGGAGGATATGAGCAGACATTGTGAGGCCTATTTCCCATTATGCTCTTTTAAGATTTAAGTTGATTTCTTTTCTATATATTCCATTGTTTAGATGTATATTTTTACACTTTTGTTTCGGTGCTGGAATACAACACAACACAGTACAATCATGGTCTCCATCAACCAACAAACAACTACCTCAACCATCTTTTGTTCTGTTTTTATTACTTGTGTTTGTTTTGACCAAGCCCCCACAATGCAGCTCTAAAATTGGTCCCAACCCGGAAGTAAGAGAAATTGCAGTTCCACTCTCATCCACTAGGGGCTGGTGTCAGAAGCGAGCAAATCCTCAGTGACTCCCATGTTAAAAATACCAATTTCACAGCAGACATGAACATGTTTACAGCCTGGTACCAAAACATGTTTTTTGTCTAAATTATCTAGTTTACACTATGAGAACTCTGAGGGGGGTGAATTTTTTTCTCACTCTTCTGTTTAAGTGTATTGAAAGCCTAAAATTCTGTATAATTAATGAGCATCCGACACACGTGACCACAGAGCTAGCTCCGTGTAAAGGCCTCAGTAGAGCCTCGGTCTGGCTTGGAAACTGCTCCGGCATTTTGAGTCTGTGTGTTTGTGTATTCTGTTTTGGATATTATTTGTGCAATTGTTGGACAAAATGACTTGCAGTGGTATTACTTGCACTAATCGAGCGTCCAAGGAGTCTCCACATTTTTTTCGGTAAGTTAAATTAAATGTATGTATTTTAGGTCACTGCCGCCTTTAAACTAGCTGAATTTATCGAAGTAGCTAGCTAACTGTCATTTTAACCATGAAATTTAAATGTAAAATACGGTAAAATAATTAATACTGCAGCTCAATTCCCTACCTAAATGCAAAGTTTGAGAGATGTGGTTTACTTAGGTCTGCACTTCCTTCGGGCAAATTTGTCAAGTTCACAAAATGTGGAAAGGGATGTAAGGTTAGAGTCAGCGGCGAATCGGAACATATCTCGAAGCCCTGGCCGACGAAACGGTCCACATGACTATTACCGTCAGGCTCGGAGAAAATTCGGGTAGTTTTTGTGTCATCGGTAATTCTGCAACAGTGACTCTAACTAACACAGCACTAGTTTACAGACAGCATTACAGCATGAAATCCAGCACAGCGTGACCCGGTTCTGTAAGGAATTCTGTTCAGGAGGTCGCATTTCAGGCTCTCCACATCATATGCGACTGACTTTTACGTTATAATAACGACCACACACTAGCAGGGGTGGACCTTTAAAGCGCCCGAGCGCCAATGGCGCTAAATTTTCTCGTCGGGCGGTAAATACATGACGACTTACCGCCCGGGTGGCACCCAAGCTTTATTTGTCATTTACCCACTGGCTTTCACCTACATCATGGCCCCGCCCTGTAGGAAGCCGCCTTTTTCGTTTCGCGTGCGTGAACCTGCGCGCCTCTAGCCACGTACTGCACTTGTACGATTCGTGCACGTACTGCACAATTCTAGTTATAGTCACGTGAACTATAAGTTCACTATTAAAGACGAAGTGGAACCACGCTAGAAACACACAAGCACGCAGGGAGATGCCTCCGCCACAGGGATGGGATTTCTTGATGAAATCTTCAGCAAAACGCTTTAAAACTGGTGAGGAGAAGCGAGACAGTTCGAAACGGTATGAAGCAGAGAAGCATGTGCATCGGTGGAATGATTCTTGGCGGTTTAAAGAAGACGGGAGGCGCAGAGAATGGCCGTGTTGAGCAGCGCCTCGCCTGGAAAACAGACGAGAGCAGACGGAAGCAGCAGGGGGAGTGGCGTTTACGCCAGGGACACACCGGCCGCGGAAGCGCCGAGAAGTGAATCGCTCACGAAATCCGGCCGCTGCTCAGTTCGGATCAGACGCGCCCCAGTCGAGACGCGCCTCGGCTCAGCTGTAGTTTTTCCTCCATTTCCTCTGCCTTTTCTCAGCTCTTTTCCTCTGTGTGTGTGTGTGTGTGTGTGTGTGTGTGTGTGTGTGTGTGTGTGTGTGTGTGTGTGTGTGTGTGTGTGTGTGTGTGTGTGTGAGTGAGTGAGTGAGTGAGTGAGAGACTATGGTGTGAACCAGTTGTTTCTGCCAGTTGAATCTCTTGGATTTCCCTACATGTGTAGCTCGGGGGTGACGATGGCTGAAGATATCGCGTTAGCGTTCACACTTGTTCAATTTTCAATTTTAATTCTGGTGCCTATTAGCAGCTGAAACACATCCTCACTTGCTTGTGGATATCATATATTGTATATGAAAACATGACTGTAATAATAAGTAAAGGTTATCAGCTGTAGCTTCAGTGGGCTCATAGGAAACGTGACAAAAGAACACAAAACACATTTCTCTTTATGGCCTATATTGTTGTCATCATCAACATAACGTGATTTACAGAAAACATGTGACCAACTAACATTTTATGTTCTACCACCGGATGTTTGGATCAAAATATGAACCAATCAGATCTTAGATAAGGTGAGCGCCAGGCGTTTCCCGCCATCCCCTAGGTTTTGCAGCCGAGGGAGAGCAACTGCAGCGCCTTGCTCCAAAATCTGCGGCCGCCTTGATCTCACGAGGTTATCGTTGCCTACGTATGCATGATGTCAGAGCAAGTCGGCGTCAATTCGGTCACAAATCTAACCGGCATGCACTGCTCGCCGATCACCGCTGGTCTAATCTGCGCAGAACTGGCTCCTCTCGAACACAGCCGATGGCTCGAATACAGCAAAGCGGAGTTGGTGATGTACTGCGTTGTATGCCGGAAGTATGCGACGACAAAATTGAGTTTTGTTGAGGGAACAAACAAATTCAAACTTGAATACGTTATTATGTTTGTGAATGTGTACAAAATAAAGGTTTATTACATTTAAAACGGTTCAGTTGTTATTTTGACTCGTTTTGGCAGCTGACCAGCGGGGCCGGTAGATTCTTGGCGGGGCCGGTAGATATTCAGAGTTACCGGCCCGGCTGGCCGGTTGGTTTTGAAGTTAATGTCCACCCCTGACTTAATGTTATAAAGCGCCTATATCTGACAGTTTCTTTTTTATATTATCTGACTTTATAAACTCCAACAACAATGTGCTTCTATTTTTTTTTCCAGGCTAAATCTACCCAAGACATTAGCTGTCAGACTGATTTAGCTGCAAGAATGCACTTGTCCAGGCAGACGTGAAGTCTTACCCGTAGCAAAGGTGAATTATTTTTAATAATCTTCTATGTAAACATTTTATTATTACCTTCTAGTTTTAATCTGTTTTGCAGATTATTGTTACATGTGATTTTATGCTCTTTTAAACATTTATAAATGTGCTGTTTCTTTGTTTTTTACATAGCTACCTAGTTTAGAGCTCCCAGCTGCTGTGTGTCTGGTGACACAGGGACCATGACGGAAATTCATCTTCCAGAAAGTCTGGCTCATCATTTAGCCAGATTTCTAAGGTATAGGCCAAAAATGTTTAGGTTAGTTTTGATAAGGTCTGTGCATCTCTCATTTCATGACATGTCTGTCCCAGGTGGCAGCCAGGTGAGGGTGAGCGTGTTGGGGGGGGGGTGTGTGAGTGATGGTGAGGGTGGGTTACCTGGAGGTGTGGATGACGTTGGAGAGGCTGTGTGGGTGGGAGAAGGCTGTGGGGATGGGGGAGCCTGATGAGCCTGGGTGCGATGCAGGTGAGAGGGGACAGGGCAGAGGCCGGCTGGATGTGCAGCGGGCAGGGGGAAGCTTAAGCCTGGGTGGGTGGAGGTGGATCCAGGGCGGGCAGGGAGAGGTGAGACCTGGGCCTGGGCTGGTCATCAGCGGTGCGCCACAGGCAGCTGATGGCGGTGTGGAGGACCAGCAGTCTCCAGCAGATGAAGGCGGGGAGGAGGAATAGCCTTGCCCAGCAGGTGATGGCGGGGTGGAGGAGCAGGAGTGCCCAGCAGGTGATGGCGAAGGAGATGGCTGGAGAAGCAGCAGCAACAGTGGAGAGAGATCCGCGGCCAGAGACGCCAGGGCACAGAGCACAACACAGCAGGCAGGCAGAGTTACTCTGCCCCCGCGCGTAAGTAATTCATCAGTGCCTGGCAGTGTTAGAGTTGTTCTCTCTCTGTGAGTGGTCTGGTGCCGGGGACCTATTTACTGCCAGAGTTGTTGTGTGCCACAGGGGCCGGGCCGAGGAGGATTGGATCCAGAACGCACACTCGATTGAACGCTTTTTTTCCTTGCATCATCATCAGGGTTTTGTAATACATGTACCTTTTTAATTTGCTTTGGCTGTTGCACTGCTTGCCTTGTTTTCTTAGAACCTATTTTAATCCTTTTAATATTAGTGGCACCTTCCATTCCACCTGGATCGTGTCAGATACATAACCCAAACCAATCAGAATCAGAAAGAATTTTATTGCCAGCGCCCCAGCGATCCAGAGCATAGGAACTTGACTCCACAGTACAGCCTAACCAAGATTACACACACACATATAAACAGGACAGATACAGGCAGACCTCGAGAGCAGCCATAACGGCGCTCATTTCAGTAGATGAAGAGGGGATTACATGAGGAGAGTTCGGGGAGGGAGAAAAAGGCATTAACAGAGCTACGCCGGCAGGGTGTAGCTCTACTATGCAAAAAAACACCTCTACATACAAGCACGAACGTCACAGTTCACAACATGAGACCCGGTAGGTAGGGGGGATGGGCTGGGACCCTGGTTTCCTCAGCGGGAGCAGCCTGTGTGGCGCTCGGCCAACTGAATCCACAGGTGGGAGGGAGGTCACGGGAAAGCACAGAGCACAGTGAGTGCCTCCAACTTGATGACCTCGGTGCGGAGACCACAAACTGAAGGGGGGGGGGGGGGGGGGGTGTTACAGCATTTTTCTGCATTCCTTCCATCGTGGGGGTTTTTGCACACAACTCCAAGGCTGCTTATGGCGTCAGATTCGATAACAAGACTTTGTTTGGGTCAGGCAGAGATAATTTTCCTCTCTGCCTTAAAGTCTGTATTGATCATTCAAATCCTCCAGTGAAGCCAATTCGGTGATTAAACATCTCCACACCGTCCGGTGGCCCTCTCCGAGATGACATTCAATTTGCACACTAACACCGGTAACGCAGCTAAGACATTGTCCAGCTTGCGATTCACCTCGAGTAACGTCCCAGTCTGTGAGGTCTCCGCCCGAACGGTGCCGTCCATGGATGCGGGTCGCCCTCCAATCGCTCCCGTCATCCCAATTTTACGGAAAACCAGATATCCTCCCATTCCAATCAGAAGAAATCCAGTGATCATCAGGCCAAATATCCACACATCTTCGACATCCTCAAAGGATAGCTGAGAGAGACAGATGACATTCCACTTCTTCCAGGAATCGAGCATATATCCCGCTGCATGTGTCCCGTGAGGACAAGCGCGAGCCCCCTCCTCCGTTTTCATCGTAGAAAAAAATCTTATCAATCGCGTTGAATGACCAATTAATTAAATCCATTTCTGAAAAATAGTGATTTCCAGAGGAAATGCAGAGAAGCGCTCTGTAGGTAGACGGGACAAAAAGAGCCTTGGGAAAAAGCAGATAAGGGAGCAAAGCAGAAGCGACCGTACACAAAAGGCTCCTCTTGATAGAGCAAATCTGTTCAGCACATTCAGACAGACCACCTTTCTTCGGTCATGTTGCTGTACAGGACATTTTTAGAGTTTTTCTTTTTAAAGATAAATAGTATTACATTTAAAGAGCAATACTTTCAGATTATCATTTTCCCACACTTTCTGTATACCTGTATTTTATTGTTTTTCAATAAAGAATGACAAATTATTTGTTTGTTTTTTTAGCACACAAATATCTATCTGTAAAAAATATCTACAAAGCTAATATTTACATAACAAGTATGATTGGGTTTTGAAATACGGCACTCTGTTTATTTTAGTAAGATTTTTAAACCAAGTAAAGTTAGTAAAGAACACATTTCTATTGGCTGCTAGGAAACTGTTGGACTTAAAACGGGCCTGTTGTAGAAACAACTTGGCATAAATGATTCTTCCTTCCTATTTTTGTCTTAACTAAAGAAATTCCAGTAATTGAGCAAAAACATTTATTTTTTTACGTCACATTTTATAAAATAACAGGACACAAAGTGTCGGGACATTTAAAATATACTTAAATAATAAAAGGGGCCAGAGAGCTGCAGAGTGAGTGGAACATTGGGTTGTGAAGGAAGAACAGTTCTCAACAGTGTGATATGAGGGTGTAGAAGGTGAAGCCGGTGCAGGTCCTCCTTCTTCATGTTCACCAGCTTCACACTGCAGATCAGGAGCTGCTCTTCCATGTATGGAGTTGAAAAAGAAGGGGAGAAGGTCTTTCCACCTCAGTCCGCCCCAACCGAACCAGGAGACACCGACGTCAGGGAGGCCAAGGTTGTCTCAGAGGGTCTCTGCAGCTCTCTGGGCACCACGCCTCACTCAGCTGTCACAGATGATCCAAATGGCTATGGAGAAAAAAATAACAGGTTTGGCCTAGCTGTTTAAAGTACAAAATCATACATAAAGTGGTCAAGACAGGTATTTGGAACTTACACTTGCTGCATTGTGTAGCTGATGTTGAAGACACACAGGCTGCCATGGTGACCTTTTAACAGATCTAAGAAAAAAAATGTAATAAAAGAATGAAACTTAAAAACTCCCAGACCTCATTTCATGATTGCTAATCAGCTATGGCTGATTTATTGTTTGGATCACAGTGAGTTACACTAATTCTAATATATTTTTATTTATATTACACATACATACTTTTTTAACTGTTATTTTCACATGACTGTTATCAGGCTGTCTTGTTCTGGTTCTCATGATAATAATTCTGTTTCTTACAGTAAGTTATCTTGTGCTTACTTCATCTGTATAATGTCTCTTTACTTTTGGTGAATTGTACTGAGTCCAGAATAAAGGCTAGTTGGCTGTACAAGATACAAACAAGGATTACGTTTTGGAAATATATGAAATGTATTTAGCCTGCTAATTTCTCTCAAATACTAATAACTACAGCATTTTCCGGACTATAAATCGCACTTTTTTTTCATAGTCTGGCCGGTCCTGCTACTCTGGAGCGACTTATATAACAAAATATGTTGGCTACACCGCGCTGCTGCGGGCCGACTCCGACCCAAGAATGAGTTCCCCTGTCCCGCTGGGAGGGTTTCAAACACCGCCTTCCTCTGCTGGAGACCGTGGCGCGCTGCTGCGGCGCATTATTCGGTTATTGTTACCGGTACTTGTCTTGCAATGTGAAACGCTTGGTCTCAGATTTCGTAAGAAAAATAAAATTTCCCCCCAAAATACGACTTATATATGTTTTTTCTTCTTCATTATACATTTAATGGCTGGCGCAACTCAGGAGCGACTTAATAGTCTTGAAAATACGGTACGTGATAAATAGTGAAAACTTGCTCAAAGCAAAATATATTTTCATTATGGAAATAACTTAAAAACTTACCGATATAATATTTTTTATTCACAGAAAGGTACGTCTCATGAAAAAGCGCCACAAACCTCCACCTGAACTCCATGCGGTCGAGGGGTCCCTTACCAAAAAGAAGTACACTGAAGTATACTTGAAGTATACTAAAAATGAATACAGTATACTTCCAAGTTTACTTTCAATGTACTTATTAGAAGTATAGTTATCCGAGTACATTTTTTAAATACTACTAAGTATACTTTAATACATACTTACATTAAAGTTTACTTACATTTAGACTATACTTGTACTTGACTCTATCAGAAGTATATTTCACCAAGTAATGTATAAGTATACTTAATATATATATATATATATATATATATATATATATATATATATATATATATATATATATACTTATATATAATATATAAGTATATATATATACTTATATATAATATATAAGTATGTATATATATAAGTATATATGTATATATATATAAGTATATATATATATAAGTATATATGTATATATATATAAGTATATATATATATATATATATACATACAGTTGTGGTCAGAAGTTTACATACACTTGTAAAAAATATAATATAATGGCTCTACTGAGTGTCCCGTTATTTCTAAAACTCTGATTTTTCTCTGATAGAGTGATTGGAACAGATACTTCTTTGTCACAAAAAACATTCATGAAGTTCGGTTCTTTAATGTCTTTATTATATATATATATATATATATATATATATATATATATATATATATATATATATATAGATAGATAGATAGATAGATAGATAGATAGATAGATATAGATATATAGATATATATAGATATATATATTTGGAACTTTTTATTTTTGAATTAGAACAACAACATTTACATGGAGATGCATTTGAGTTTCTTCTTCCCTTCTCCAGGGCAGTGTTTCCCTGAACAAAGTTCAAATTTCCTTGTGGCCATAAGATCTATCCAACTTACCCAAGTCACCAATCAGTACATATAGTTCTGACAAGCTTTCTCTGTATTCATCGTATCTGCTCTCTTCTACATTCTACATTTTACTTTGATCTAGCTAAATAACTCACCCAAAAGACAAAAAAACATAAATAAAAAAAATAAAAATTAATAATAATAATTTTCACATGAGAGTACTATCTTTCTAACATTTGTTTTATTGGTTCCCAAATTTTTTCTAATTTCCCTAGTCCCAGTCATAGTCTTGCATTAATTTGTTCCATTTTGTAGACCTGTCTAACTCTGTCTCTCCACTGTGCCACCCTTGGTGGTTCTGTGTCCAGCCATAAAACTGTAATACACTTCTTGGCAGTCATAAGCAGAATTCTGATTACGTATGTCTCCATTATGTGTGTATGATTTTTGGTACAGCATTCCCAGTACAAACCATTTTAACTTAAATTGTAATTTCACCTTCCAGGTTCTTTCAATTTCTCCCTAACACCTTCCCAGAATGGTATGAATTTAGGGCAGTCCAAAAGTATATGTGAAAAGTCTCCCACTAGCCCGCATTTTCTCCTTATTTTCGCCTTATTTTGAAATAACTACTCTGTCTGTCTGTCCTAAATAACATATTAAGCATGAAATTACGAATTATTGTGAAATTACACGCACAGGAAGTGCTTTTATTTTGTAGCATTTGCTCAGTCAGTTCTCGAAGCTTCTCAGCAGACCGAGAAGAAGAGCGAGGGTCGGAGGAGCATTAACCGTCGGAGGTCCCGCTTTTGTTCTGCATCTGCACTTGACAGTCACTGGTTCTGCACCACTGAGCTAAATGTAAGTAGCTGCCGTAAAAGTTGCTTAAATGTTTTAAATGTTTTTAAGACGGACATGGTGAGTAATGTTGGCCATGTAGCAAGCTAATATGCTAAGTCATTGCATGAGTTAGCTGTGTTATTAACTTTGTGTGTGACTAAAGTCCGTTTATTTAATGAAATGAGCAGCACTATCTCATTATTAAAGGTTAGCATTACTTTAGATACTTTTTTATTAGACTTCTAGAGACTTATTCCCTCCATTTTTGTCCCCTCCATCATAATTTTTTAAACGTGACGTTCTGAGAAAAAAATAAAAGCGGGAGCTCAGCGCCACCAAGTCAAACTTAAACGTCCACTTATTAAAAGTAAATGAGCAGTGGTCTCTTGTACAGTGATGACAAAATCAGTCTGTGTTGTAAACTATTTCCCCATAGCACCTGTGCGATAGCTTTGCAAGCAGCCTGCTTTTTTTTAACCATATAAGAGGATTGTGACCGCAAGAGATGAAGAAGTGCTGTATCTCGATGCTATGTTCTATTTCGTCTAGTCTTAGCCCTTAAGCTAGCTGCTATTGGAAGGATGATCTCCGCATCAGCCAATCATGAAGAGCTTAAATGTACGCCCACCAATAGTGGGCCCCCTCGTGGTATATAACCGCAGTGACCCCACTGCTCACCTCCTTTTTCTCTTCATGCCAAGCTTGAGAGCTTTATTAAAGAGCAAATATTATCTCAAAAGAGCAAATTATCCGAAGACGACTTACCAGCCATGTCCAGCGACACCAGACCCTGCCCGACCTGCCAGACGGGCTCCATTTCCAGCGGCGACCTGCACGCTAAGTGTGAGGTCTGTCTCGGGGCTCACCACGCTGGCCTGGCCTTGACCCCGCAGGCCTCGTGCCCGTTCTGTGCCGCTCTGCCCGTGGCGGAGAAGATTCGCCGGGTCGAGTACTTCACTCCCGCCGCCGACGAAGAATTTCCGGTGGCTGACTCCTACCCGCTGGACAAGGCTTTGGTTTTCTTCGACGCCGGTCAGGAGCCGGCTGGCTTCAACCGGCTGGATGACGTCACTGACAGCGAAAACTACGATGAGGCGGCGTCCCTCCTAGACATAACGGAGGTCGACGAGCTTCGCTCAGCGGGTCCTTCTGCCCCAGTGGCTTCTCGCTCCTCCCTGCCAGCAGTAAGAGCACTGCTCCAGGAGCTGCCCGCCATCATTTCTGCGTCAGCAGCCCGCAAGGGGCTAGCTGTGCCAGAACCGGCCCTGCCTGAAGCGGATGATTTGGCGGGAATTTTCGGGGCAACTCAGACACGCTGTCCAGACCCTGTCTGGCCGCGCTTCCCCGCTGCTATGAGCTGCTGGTCTGCCGCCTTCTCCGAGCCTGCCAAGCTCAAGGCGCCAGTCTCCACATATGCGCCCATCACCAAGGTCGAGGGGTTTTCCGACCAAGGCTGGCCGTCCGTTCCTCCACTAGAGCCGGATTTGGCCTCGCTGTTCGGCGCCAAGAACCACCTCGCTGGCCCGCGAGCTGTTCCCGCTTCAAAACATGACCAGCTGCTGACGCGGCTCACCGACCTCGCACATCAGTGTGCCTTTCAGACCGGCGCTGCAGGGAATAACATCGCCCTTCTTGCCTTCGGCGTCTCCAAGATGATGGAGGAGCTGGAAGCTCCCGAGGAGTCGAAAGCCGTCATAACTAAGACTGCTGATGCCATCCTCAATCTGTGTGCTGCTGTGCTCACCGGTTCTGCTCGCATCGCTGCCTGGCAGACCCTCATCCAGCGAGCGATCTGGCTGAAGGCCCTGCCCTCCATTCCGGAACATCTGCAAAGGGAGATGCTGGATGGCCCCATCACCACCGATGTTCTGTTTGGTCCCCATCTTAGGGGCGTCATTGAGAGGGCTCAGAAGACGGCCAAACTATCGGCTACGGTGCGAGACCTGGTCCACCCTCGGTCAGCCTCGCACTCCGGCCGTTCAGCCAGAGGATGGGACGAACGGCGCGGAAGCTTCAGACGTCCAGCTGCACCGCCCGCTCCACGGAGCCGGCCTCCCGCTTCGGCTCCACATCAGCGGGACCAGCGAGATGGCAGACAACGGTTCCGGCGGGGCCAGCAGACGCCGTCTTGGCAGTCCCAGGTGCAGGAGCCTCGCCGAAAGCAGCCACGGAAGTGACTCTTTGTGGGGAATGTGTGTGTTACTGATTGTTCTGATGTTGTTGGTTTTGAAATAAAACCCAAAAAACGTCACTCAAAGAGCTCAATCCTACAGTCCTCCGCAGAATCCTCTGCCGAGTTTTCACACATGTTCCCCACACCAAGCACTGCTGCACGCACACATGTTCCTGCAGGTAGTCATAATACACGGCCAGCCGTAAGGGTGCGCTCCATTTGCGCTCTGGCCCCAGCATCCGGCCAGGCCCAACTCGTCCCGCTCTCCCCACGCCGTTGGGTGGGGCGGGATGTCATGTCGCTGTCTCGACCACGCGCGGCGGCACAGTGCGCAGCTCCATCCGCTTGCACTCTGTCGCCCCCGTGCACAGGCCCGGCTCCCACTTGTCCTTCACTCTCTGACTCCACGCTCCGTGGTGTGGACCAGCCTGTTCCAGCTGTTTCGCACTTGCCCTTTCGAGCGCAGCCCTCCATGGGTCGCCCCCAGTTCTCTGGTACGGGCGACGGCGGTAAGGGCGCATGCACAACCCTCAGATGTTGTTCACGTGACCGCGCACACGCGTCCATTGTCGGAACGCGCGCACGAGTGGCGCCGCCTTTGCATCATGAGCAAATGGATTTCGGACACCATTCATTGCGGTCACACACTTCATTTTGAGGCCACTCCACCTCCCTTCAATGGGATCGTGGAGACGACGTTCACATCGCAAGTACAGTCTCAGGCGCTAGAGCTGGAGCTGCGGGAACTTCTGTCCAAAGACGCTATTTCCCGAGTCCCTCGCGGACAAGAACTCTCGGGTTTCTACTCCCGCTACTTCGTATTACCGAAGAAGTCGGGAGGAATGAGGCCGATTCTCGACCTGTCCCTGTTCAACTGCTCCATAGCAGTAATGCATTTCCGCATGTTAACGATGAGACAAGTCCTGGAATATGTGCGCCCCGGGGATTGGTTCACGTCAATCGACCTGAAAGACGCATACTTCCACATACCAGTAGTTCCAAACCACCGGAAGTTTCTGCGTTTTTCGTTCAAGGGAGTTCAATATCAGTTCAATCGCCTCCCTTTCGGCTACTCGCTAGCCCCGCGCACTTTCTCCAAATGTCTGGAGACCGCGCTGCAGCCACTGCGCACGGAGGGAATGAGGGTCTTATTTTACCTGGACGATCTTCTCCTGTGCGCTCGGTCCGAGGACGAGGCGTCACAGCAAACCAGGAGGTTGACAGAGCATCTGTCAACCCTAGGGTTTTCTATAAACTGGGAAAAGAGCTCCATCCTTCCATCCCAGTCGATTGTGTATCTCGGGGTGGAGTTGGACGCCTCCCTAATGAGAGCACGTTTGTCGCCTGCAAGAGCGGCAGATCTCTCCACGGTGATCTCCCGTGTTCAACCCCGCAAGATCATGAGAGCCCGGTTAGTCATGAAACTCCTGGGCATGATGTCCGCAGCCCATTCAGTAGTGCCGCTAGGTTTGCTGCGCACGAGGCGCTTGCAACGCTGGTTCGTCCGCCTCCGGGTACATCCAATACGTCAGAAGAGACGTATGTTGAGGATTCCCCCTTCAGTGGGCGGGGACCTCGCTCACTGGGGGAACCCCTGCATCCTCTCACGCGGGGTTCCCATCGGACGTCCTGCGTCACACGTATCTGTGTTTACGGATGCGTCACTGTCGGGGTGGGGGGGCACGTGCTTGTCCCACACGGTGGCAGATCGTTGGCCCTCCCACACGCACGAGCACATAAATGTGTTGGAGCTTATGACAGTGAGGAATGTGATCAGACACTTCGCTGCCCTTCTCGAGGGCCGTCATGTCGAAGTTCACACAGACAACCGGGTAGCGGCAGCCTACATAAATCGCCAAGGGGGAGTTCGATCCCTCCCACTGTTGCGTGTCACCACAGATTTACTGTGTTGGACACATGTCCACCTGCTGTCCATCAGAGCCATCTACATTCCGGGGGTACTGAATGTAGCGGCAGACATCCTGTCGAGAGGGGGACCCCGCGACTCCGACTGGCGTCTACATCCTGCACTGATATCACAGATCTGGATCAGGTTCGGGGAACCGTCTGTGGATCTGTTCGCGGCTCGCGAAAACGCTCAGTGTCGCCTGTGGTTTTCCCTGAGTCCCCGGGACGGACCCCCGCTCGGGGCGGATGCCTTCTCACACCAGCCCTGGCCTCGAACGCTCCTTTACGCGTTTCCACCAGTCCCTCTGATTCCCCGTCTCCTGGACCGAATTCGGTCGGAACAGCTCTCGGTGATTCTGGTGGCTCCCAGGCGCGTGTCCGCGTCATGGTTTCCGGACCTGCAAGCGCTAGTGTCCGGCTCCCCGTGGAGGCTCCCGTGGAGGGCGGACGCCCTTCTCCAGGCGGATGGGATAATCAAACATCCTCCGGAAATAGGCCAACGGCTGTGGGTCTGGCCGCTGAGCGGTCACGCTTAGAGGCTTCTGGGCTGCCGCATGATGTGGTGGCCACGATTCAGAGTGCGCGGGCGCCCTCTACCATTGCCTCTTACGCTGCTAAATGGGCAGCTTTCCAGAACTGGTGCGCAGAACGGAATGTTCAAGCGCTCTCCTGCCAGCTGGCGGATGTCCTATCGTTTTTGCAGATACTGATGGACAGGGGCCTCGCATTCAGCACTGTTAAGACATATGCTGCAGCTATCTCATCATGTCATCAGGGTTTTGGAGATAGATCTGTTTTCAATCATCCCCTCACAAAACGTTTTCTAAAAGGTGTCAGAAGGAACAGACCTGTGTCCCGCCCGCTTTTTCCCCAATGGGATCTAACGGTGGTTCTGCACGGCTTATCTGAAGCTCCATTTGAACCCTTGGACCAGGTCTCACTCAAGTTCCTGTCGCTTAAAACTGCATTGCTGCTGGCGCTAGCATCAGTTAATAGAGTGAGTGACATAACCGCCCTCTCAGTGGCTCCCGCATGCCTCAGGATCCGGGAGGATGGCGGGTCTGCTGTTTTATGCCCCAACCCAGCCTTTGTGCCCAAAAGCATTAATGCTTCCTTCAAATCCAGGTCAATTTCATTGGCTGGACTTTTTCCTCCTCCCCATAATTCTGAGGAGGAGGCGGCTTCTCACCTTCTCTGCCCGGTGCGCGCGCTTGCACGATATGTGTCACGCACTTCAGGGATTCGTCGCTCACGAAACCTGTTTGTGCACTACAGGGAGTCTTCCCTTGGTCAGGTGCTGTCGGCCCAGCGCCTTTCACGCTGGCTGTGTGACGCCATTTCCCTCGCTTACACATCATCAGGGCGGGATCCCCCTGAGGCACTCGGGGCTCACTCGGCCAGAGGGATTTCCTCTTCGATGGCGCTCCTCAGTGGTGTGTCAATGGAAGACATTTGTCAGGCTGCTTCATGGGCTTCATCCTGTTCCTTTACTCGTTATTATTTACGAGATGTGTCTTCAGGTTCCATCACTCGTTCAGTGCTTGGACCCCAGCAGGCTAAATGAGTGCTTATGGCACCTCATTGGCCTTGCTGAGATGGATTTTATCCTCTTGTGGATGATGTTTTTTAGTGGGGGCCCCTCTCTTATCGTGCCTGCCTCAGTCGTTAGGCCTGGTCTGAGGCTGAACGTCCCCCACTAGAGGAGATTTGATTGGGTGTGTCCAGTGGTTGTGTTAACCAGTGGGGCGTAAACCCATCCAGCTGCGCTTTGTTCCAATAGCAGCTAGCTTAAGGGCTAAGACTAGACGAAATAGAACGTTGGTTACGTATTGTAACCCCAGATTCTATGAGTCTAGTCGCAGCCCTTAAGCCACTGGCCCCACTGGTTATGATGGGAAAAAGAGCCATTGGAGGTGAGCAGTGGGGTCACTGCGGTTATATACCACGAGGGGGCCCACTATTGGTGGGCGTACATTTAAGCTCTTCATGATTGGCTGATGCGGAGATCATCCTTCCAATAGCAGCTAGCTTAAGGGCTGCGACTAGACTCATAGAATCTGGGGTTACAATACGTAACCAAACCAACGTTCCCTCCTTCCCTCCATTTTTGTCCCCTCCATAGTTTTTTTAAATAGTGCTCAGTTGCACATATCTTGAACCGCAGAACGCTGTTTCTATTAATTTCACAGTATTTTAGTGTTGTAATTTTGTCCTTACTGTACACTGTTACTCCAGATTCTTAAATGTTATGTTTTTAGCTTTGTGTGGATAAGTCAAATTACACTTGATTCTCCTCACACACACACACACACACACACACACACACACACACACACACACACACACACACACACACACACACACACACACACACACACACACACACACACACACACACACACTCACACACACACACACACACACAATTTAGATGATTAATGATTTAGCTTCATATATATATATAGTGGAGGACTGCCTAAATTTTGCAGACTAACACAGATCTACCTTGTGATTCACAATGTTTTCTCTACTGATTATGCTTCCTGGTGTAGATGTGTAAATGTAGAGCGTCTGCGTTCCTATGAGCTGTCAGCCACACCGGGAAGCCTGTCTATGAATCTGCGGTCAGACTTCAATGATCCAACCCCACTCTCTGCACACAAGATTGATGGCATGCTGCTGTTGACCCCCAAGAGGTTCATACAAGTGAGACCACTGGTGAGTAATTCTCACAATCTGCATTTTTGATGACACATCCTAAATAACATGACTATATATGTATGTATGTATATATGTATACAGATTTGTCTTTTAAAACTGGTGAATATACAATTTACAGGTAATGCCTTTATGCTATGAGTATTAGAGCCACTGATGGAAAAAAAATATAGAATTCTGAGAAAATAAGTCATAAATCTGAGTTTAATCTCAGAGTTCTGACTGGTACCTAAAACAAAAAAAAGGGGGAAATTGGGGAAGATTATGAGGGGGGATCAGAATTCTGACTTAATCTTAAAATTCGGGCTTTTTTTTTGTTTTGATTTTTTTTAACAAAAACAATTCCTAAATAGTTTTTTGTTTGTTTGGTTTTAGGTTCATGAAAAAAGTCAGAATTCTGACTTTAATCCCAGAATTTTGAATTTATCTGACTTTTTTTTTCTCAATTCTTTTCTTTTTCTTCAGTGACTCTAATACTCTTAGGCAATAAGGCAGTATTAGGGCCACTGAAGGAAACAATTGAATACTGAGATAAATGTCAGAATTCTGACTTTATTTATTTTATTTATTTTCAGAATTTTTTCTTCTTCAGTGGCCCTAATACCCCTCCGTATTATGTAATGTTAAACAATTCAAATTAATTTTTGAATTCAGCAGTTTATCATTGGATTTAGATGCATATATCACTGTCTTGGAAAATTGGTCAGAGCAATTTGGTATTGAGTTTGATTAGTAAACTTGACAGTATTTACACTCTTAATCTTCTTAGGAATTACATGATGTCCACACAAGGCGTACCACTGTTCTCCATGCCCTTCCTGTCTATCTACGTGAGGAAACCTCTGGATTTTTGAGGACATGTGTGGTAAGTCCCAGTATTGTAAATTTGAACAAATCATTCTATTTATTTATGCATAAAGACAACACAAGGACAACGCACATGAACATTTTGGAAAAAGTGCCATTGTTTCAACTACAAACCTTTGGCAAGATGTTTAAGCCTGCCACACACGAGAGCAATCAGCTGAGCAAACGGCCTCGAAGGACTGTTTGCTCAGCAGATTGCTCGCCAAGTGCGCCTGATTTTCACTGAGTTTTCCGCCTCACGAGACGCTGAGGTGAATATCTGAGCAGTTAGATATTTTCTGCCTCACAGGGGTAAAAACTCGCTGTGTGTGCACTACTGAGCTGCTGGCTGAGCTGAAATATTCTAGTGGCCAATCAAAGCACTTTCTCCGCTCACATGACCCCAAGATGTATTCAGATACAGCCCCTTACCCTGTCTGCGTGTCTGAAAAATAAACAAAATGGTACCTTGCGGATCGATGGGCCCACTGTTTCCATTACCCTTTCGGAAGGATTCTGGGTCTTCCAGGTGCATCTCTTGGAGTAAATTGGCATAAACTCCTTGCCTGGTCCATCTTTCCAGCTACTGTACCCATATTTTCCTAACCTTGAAACGCCGGTGGCGGCGACGTTTCAACAAAAAAGGATAGGCATTTCCTCCGTTTCCAGCTCTGTCTCTGTGTTGTTTCTTTTCTGACATGCAGACAGGGGGCTGCCATCTTGGGGTCATGTGAGCGGAGAACGTGCTTTGGTTGGCCACTAGAATATTTCAGCTCAACCAGCAGCTCGGTAATGCGCACACGGCGAGTTTTTACCCCTGTGAGGCGGAAAATGTCTTAACTGGTCAGATATTCACCTCAGGGTCTCGTGAGGCGGAAAACTCTGTGAAAATCAGGCGCACATGGCGAGGTATCTGCTGAGCAAGCGGTCATTCGAGACCGTTTGCTCAGCAGATGGCCCTCATGTGTGGCAGGCTTTAAGGCACTGAGAAAAATCAACAATCACTGCAAAGAATTCAAGCAGCTTTCATTAGCATAACACTGGCACACACGGAAGCCATCTCACTTTATTCGTAAATGAGAGCACAAAGCAACAGAATGAACGGCAGTAGGGCTGGGCGATACGGCCTAAAATCAATATCACCATATATTGAAGATCTCACCTCGATAACGATAAGTAGACGATAACTACAGGAATGCGTAGCAACAATATTTGTCCACTAGATGGGGCTGTCTCGTGTATTACAATGACTAAAATTTTACATGACTCAAGGTGCTACAGCTTCTTAAAGGGACATAAATGTGGCCAACTTACACATCTTTTCATTTTTTTATTATCAAATTTATTGACATGGGAAAAATTATCTGGATGAGAGACAAGAAATTTGATAACGATAAATCTTTGATATGTTGCCCAGCCCTAAACAGGAGTCTTATCAGACTGCATTTATTGTTATTTACATGAAAATCTACTGAAATAAAAATGTCCACAGTCAGAGTTTCAGTTCAGATGTGATTAGTGTATGATCTCCCTTTCATTTTTGTAAGGATGATACCAATGAGCCGGACCTCAGGGATGCAGCAATTGTCCTCCTGACAACCATCACAGATGATGCCGAGAGTCCAGTTACGTACGACCCAGTGAGAATCTGTTATCCTAGAGGGTGATGTGATTGTCAACCTCTCCAGCCTTCCTGATGCCTTCCTGGTAATGTTCGGCCTCATCTATGCCTTACATCTAGATTATCCGAAGGGACTGACCAACACATTTGTGTTCACGCAGAAAATCTTACTTGGTCTTGATGAGTCTAAACTATCACCCAAGCTGCAGAGTCAAAAATGACCTGATGTTAGATGTGTAACTCAAAATCTGAAAGAGTGGTGGATTCAGATGGCTCACTCTGTTAGAGCATTGTCCACATCCACAATGTAATTTACTATTTGTCTGCTCTTTAATTGTTGATGTTAAAGTAACACACCACCATTTGGGCAAATATGTTCATTTTCCACTTCTCCTTGAGTTAACCCTCCCACTGTCCTAATGGGTAGGACCCCGCAAGGAAAGTTGACCATTGAGCAGGGTTGATGGTTTATCCCTTGAGGTCCACGAGGCAGGGGTGAGGTGGTGCTCACTCCTCACCCCGTCACGTGGACCTCAAGGGATAAACCATCAACTCTGCTCAATGGTCAACTTTCCTCTCGGGGTCACCCATGAAGACAGTGGGAGGAACAGTTGAGTTTTACCTTTTCTCTGTTCGTCCAGCCGTTCTGAGTCTGGCAACTCCATTTGTGGCTTTAGTTTAGCGTGAATAATTGAATCGGATTAGCCCATAGGCTAATCCGATTCAATACTCAACTAGTTTTATGCCAAATGGCATAAAGTACTCACTGACTTACTTGATAGTGGTTAGTGTAATTCATATTTTGTTAATGTTGAATCGATGTATATCCTGATGTTGCTTTAAACCACCTACTCAAAGAAAGACTACACACTGCTGTTGCCAAGTTTTCAAAAGTGTGCGTTTGTAATTGTTTCTTTCAAATTTTGTTTTATTTTCTGTTTGAGTTGGCTTAATCAGTAACTTTAATTTGATCATAATTTGAAAATATATTTAATATAAACTCCAAATATTTAAGTTTATTTATGGTCTGATATACTCAAATATCTGAGTTTATAAACTCAGAAAATATGAGGCAACTGATTGCCTTACATTTTTTGAGTTCTGCCTACTTATTCGGGTTTACAGTGTACGAACTGTAAAGATTTTGTGGTGTCAGAGTTCACCTAACAGTTCAAGTGTTCATTTTTTTGCTTTGTGTGTTCACAGGGCATGCTCAGTTGAAGTTTCCCTCTGCGCGTTCAAGATGTAAGAAAAATAACACGAAAGAAATGCAACAATGAAAACTTCAAAAAGGCATCAACAACCAAGCAAGTGGATCCATAAAATGGACTGATTTTTAAAGGCATTTTTAAAAAGTCTTTCAAAATGGACAGAATTAACGCGTCATGTTCAGAACAGTTTGCGTTCTCATCTTTGATTAATCCTGGTAAACAGGTCTGTTTTTGTTCTGTTCTAATTCTCTCTGTTTAATAAATTTAAACAAAATGACTTAGCTATTTTATTTACTTTTTTTCTCTGCATAAAGACGAAGTATCAGTAAATAGTGGAAAGTAAATGTATTGGTAGTAAGCAAATAGCAGATGTTAAATGTTACTTGCAGTATGTGTTTATAGAAAAAATAGAGATACTTAAATGTACTAAAAGAATATTACGTCAAGTTTACTGTAAAGTGTACTTTCAAAACTGTAAGTATACTCAATTATATAAGAAGTACACTACAAGTAAACATACATTATAACTTTAAGTATAATTTTAAGTATACATTCAAAGAGAAAAGTATACTCAATTATTTCAGAAGTACACTACAAGTAAACTTATAATGTTACTTAAAGTTTATTTTTAAGTATACTTTCAAGGGCAAAAGTTTACTCAATTTTATTAGAAGTAAACTTATACTGTTACTTTTAAGTATACTTTCAATGAGAAAAGTATACTCAACTATATCAGGAGTACACTACAAGTAAACTTATATTGTTACTTTTAAGTATACTTCCAAGGAGAAAAGTATACTCAATTATATCAGAAGTACACTACAAGTAAACTTATAAGTATACTTTCAAGGAGAAAAGTATACTCAACTATATCAGGAGTACACTACAAGTAAACTTATATTGTTACTTTTAAGTATACTTCCAAGAAGAAAAGTATACTCAATTATATCAGAAGTACACTACAAGTAAACTTATAAGTATACTTTCAAGGAGAAAAGTATACTCAACTATATCAGGAGTACACTACAAGTAAACTTATATTGTTACTTTTAAGTATACTTCCAAGGAGAAAAGTATACTCATTTATATCAGAAGTACACTACAAGTAAACTTATAAGTATACTTTCAAGGAGAAAAGTATACTCAATTATATCTGAAGTACACTCCAAGTACACTTGTGAGGTTACTTTAAGTATACTTTCAAAGAGAAAAGTTTACTCAATTATATCAGAAGTACACTACAAATAAACTTAAATTATTACTTTGAAGTATACTTGTAGTATACTTCAAGTATACTTTTAGCGGCCCAATTTAGTCCCAAGGAGTATACTTCTAAGTAAACTTTAAGAACAAGTATGCAAATAAACTTCTGTACACTTAAGTATACTTGAAATTAAATACTTAAAGTATACTTCTTTTTCGTAAGGGGTGTTCCACAGAGTTAGCTCCGGTTGTAGCTAGGTGGCTACATCCGTTAGCTCGGCTCCCAACTCCGCGTTAGCTTTGGGTTAGCTAGGGTTAGCTTCAGGTTAGCTTATAGGTAGTTCGACCGGGTGTCGTCAGTCGATCCCAGCCTTACAGCCCCACCCTCAGCTCCTCCTCTCTTCCCTTTTATGGAATTGTCTGGGCTGGACGGAACCTGTGACACGGTCAAAATGGCGGTGGTGGCCACCTCCCATTTTAGACAAAAAACTTGTTATTGGAGGCTATGGAAACCCATTGTCCAGTATATATGTTGATGGTTTTGACACAAATAACCTGGTAACTGGATAACGGCTGGTACGCATGTATTCAGTAGTACAGTTACAGATGAATTGGGCCTAAAGGGTCGTTTGTGGAAGTGTTTTTTTCTTGGATGGTTTGTTTTGATTGCTGCTGAGTAGAGGTGACCTGCCATTTTGTTATACTTTTTCACTTGTTTTCCTTTAGACAGGAGCTAGGTTTAGATACATGTCTTTATTTTACTGGTTTGTTCGTTTAGGGCTTAGTCAGTTTTCCTGGAGTATTAAGGTAGTTTGTTTTTGTTTTTTATTTTGGCCTTGGTTCACCTTGAAGCAAATGCAGTGTTTTAAGCTTGTTAGAAATAGATTAATCCTACCCTAACCAAGGTTCCTTGTTAAAACTATGTGGTTTTATAAGGTGTTCTTTTCTTTTGTTTTGTTGTTTTGATTGTTTACACATCATAATGAGGTTTGCTGTTGTTTGGAACACTAAGAGTTTGAATTGAAAGGCCATTAAAGATGAAAGTTTGGCCGGCATTGCAAATCTTTATGATCTCCTTTTGTTTTGATTTGATTTATTGTAGTTTTCTAAATTCTGGGTTAATGAGTTATTTTTGGGTTCAAACCATGCTGCACGACTCTGCCCCCTGTTGACGTGTTCTGGAAATTGCCAGTTCCTGTATATTGTCCTCACGTGTGTTGGGCCTGATTTTAGCATTGGGTGATACCATGTATGTTGATGCGTTCAGTTTCTGGTGACCCCTGCCTCCACAGTGGAGTGATGATTGGACTGATATTAGGTGCACACTCTTACTGGAAGGAATTACCTTAAATATTGGATGGTTGTTGCTGAAAACAAGTCAAATTCCACAGTGATCTCCCACAATTTTCTTGTGCTTTCTCGCCGCAGGCCGTGAAATAAGGAGGTTGGGTCCTGATGAAGGTGCTGATGCAAACAGATGAGGCAGCTGGAGGTCACTCCTCATCACTCCCGCTGCTGTGAAAATGCTGAGGGGCCACCTGGACTCAACTATCCCAGCGCAAGCTCACCGATGACAACAGATAAGTTAACGAACTGCTTTAAGCTTGCAGGGTCCACCACACAGCTGCTGATGATGGTGGTCGCACTCATGGCTCTGCCCTGGAATCGCCCCTCAGCACCTGACGGAACGATTGAGACAGCAGCAGTTGTGGGAGTACTGGAATAGGAACTGAATCAACAAATTGAGATTGAGGCTCCTCCTGAGCCCATCTACATGGTACCGTGACTTGCCTCCACCGAAGGCACCTGGACCTCAAGCACCAGTGCCCAAATCTCCCGACTGGTTTCATGGCTCCCCGACCATGATGACACGCCCTAACCATCCAAGCCATTAAGGAAAGTGCACCATCCCACACTGCCACAACATCAACAAAGTTGCTGGACACGCCCTTTCTTCAGCCTTGTAATGACTGGACGACCTTTACACCCCCCATGGAACACAAATGAACATGTTCTCGCAGTCCCCTCAGTCATGGGAACGGGACCCCTGAAGGATACATCTGGAAATGCGAAGGCTCTCTACCTGAACCTGCCACACAACTGGTGTGGAATTTGCAGCCTGGCTCGCCTGCACCCCGCCTCACATGAGGTCACAGAGGACAGGGCCGTCCTTACGAGGACATCAGAGCTGAAGTAAGAGAGTTTAAGTCTGTTATGACCAACCGCCCCTTCTCCACCGACGAAAGCCGCGCCCCTCACAACGACGGCCCCAAAGGACTCTTCTGCATCACCTTTCCCCACTCTGAAACCACAAAAATGCAACACCATCCTGAAGAGGACACTGTTTTGCTCAAGCTACAGTTTCCAGTCCACGGACAAGCCCTTAGACCTCCGCTCTGCCACAGTTAGAGCTGCGTACATTAACTTTCCCCCTCCAGCAACTTCCTGAAATCCAGAGAATCGACTGGAGGATCCTGAAACTAAATGGATTAGCTGACTACTGGTAGCTGGTATCAGCTCAGGTTCAAATGTCTTACACTGTTATTTTTATCCTAGTCATGATTTGCTTGGTTATAAGCTGTGTAATCCCTTGTCTGAAGAATATGGTAAAAAAGCTAATGACAACTGCTTTGGTTCAGTACACGCTGCAGCAAAGAGAGGAGCTGGAAGAAGAAAAAGAATACATTGCCTAATAAAGCTGGTTTCATTATGATTTCAACAATGTAAACTACAAATTCTGTAACCGTTGTTGATTGATGTCCTAGTTATCAGCTCAGTTGATTTTTTTTATCTTTTATCTTTTTACTTTATCATGATAATTACTATTATAATCATCCATTTTATTACAGCTTGCCACCTATTGATGCAGCCTTCTTTTGTTATCTTTTTGTGTGTTAGACTTTGATTTTTACAGCTACAAACATGCTTACCATAATCGTAGTATTGTTATTGTTGTTTTATTACTCTGCCAATTATAGAGGATGAATCTAACGTTTACAGGGAGGAATGTTAGATAAAAACTGATGTTAACATTATTGAACTAATATTAATGTCTTGACTGTTAAATATCTGGTGTCTTATTAAACGTAGCTTCATCCTTTTTCATCCTGTTGATAGATACCAGGCTCCAGTATGTCTTACAGGGAGGAGTAGATTTTACGAGGAGTATGACCTTGCCTTGGCACTGACCTTTATCAGTAAAACTCCCTTGAGAAAAGTCTAGCAATGGCTTTGTTGATTTAGGGTGCACCTGGAGAAAGTTTAGACTACCTTTTACAGCTTCCCGCCTGAGAGTCTAAGGAATGTCAAAATGTGTGTGCGTTAATCTTTGTGAGCTTAATAAATGCTTTCGGAGGACGTCAGTCTGATGAGAGTGAACTGAGACCCGTGCTCAGTATGTATTCATTTCCTCTCCACTTTGCAAAGTCTAAAATGATTGTTTATCATTGATATTGGTGTTGATTGATTGATTACTATAACCCCCTGTGCTTTGAACTTTCCCTAAGGTAATCTTGGATTGATAAAATTACCCATCACTACTCCCCCCATTTGTCCAGATCTGGGCTAATATCAGATTTTAACCATAGACCCTATCAAATAAAAATGTTTTAAGCCTAATCTTAAAAGTAGACAAGGTGTCTGCCTCACAGACTAAAGCTGGGAGCTGGTTCCACAAGAGAGGAGCCTGATAACTAAAAGATCTAACTCCCATCCTATTTTTAGATATTCTGGGAACCACCAGTAAACCTGCAGTCTGAGAGCGAAGTGCTCGGTTAGGAACGTATGGAACAATCAGGTCACTGATGTATGATGGAGCTTGATTGTTAAGAGCTTTATATGTGAGAAGGATTATCTTAAAATCTATTCTGAATTTAACAGGCAGCCAATGTAGGGAAGCTAAGACAGCAGAGATATGATCTCTCTTTTTAATTCTCATCTGAACTCTAGCTGCAGCATTTTGGACAAGGTGAAGACTTTTAATTACATTCTGTGGACTTCCTGAGAGTAATGAATTACAGTAATCCAGTCTTAATGTTATAAATGTATGAACTAGTTTTTCAGCATCACTCCTGGAAAGGATGCATCTAATCTTAGCAATATTCCGAAGGTGGAAAAAGAAAATCTTACAAATCTGTTTAACGTGGGATTTGAATGACATGTCCTGGTCAAAGATAATGCCAAGGTTCCTTACTTTGTTCTCGGAGACTAATTTAATGCCATTCAGGTCAGGTGATTGGCTAAGCAATTTCCTTTTCTGGATTTCTGGTCCAAAGATGAGAAATTCCGTCTTGTCTTGATTTAAAAGCAAAACGTTTAGAGTTATCCAATTTTTTATGTCCTCAAGACAAGCCTGTAATCTACCCAACCGATTAGGTTCATCAGGGTTAACGGATAGATAAAACTGAGTATTGTCAGCATAACAGTGGAAGTTTATCCCATGCTGTCTAATGATTTTACCAATTGGGAGCATATATATAGTAAAAAGAATTGGTCCAAGCACTGAACCCTGTGGTACTCCACAAGTAACCCTGGAGTATGAAGAAGATTTGTCATGTACATTTACAAAATGAAACCTGTCAGACAGGTAGGATTTAAACCAGCCTAACGCTGCTCCTTTGATCCCTACAACATGTTCAAGTCTTTCTAAAAGAACATTGTGATCAACTGTGTCAAAGGCAGCACTGAGATCTAACAAGACTAGAACAGACACAAGATTCTTATCTGAGGCCATGAAAATATAATTTGTAACTGTCACTAATGCAGTTTCAGTGCTGTGATACTCTCTAAAACCAGACTGAAATTCCTCAAACAGATCATTAGTGTTTAAATGCTCACATACTTGGATGGCCACTATTTTCTCCAGGACTTTGGATAAAAATGGAAGGTTAGATATTGGTCTATAATTCATTGGGTCATCTGGATCCAGAGAAGGCTTCTTATGTGAAGCCACGGCCGGCTAGGGGGTGGGAGGCTGCGGGCGGGCCTGTGGGCTTGCCGCTGATATCTCCAGGGACTCTGCCGGCTGCTGGTTGTGGCCCCCCGGGGCGATCCTCGGTGCCTCTCGAGGGGGGCGGGGGCTTTTCTGGTTGCAGTCTCCTTGGGGTTCCTGCATTCTGGGGCAACGCCTGGATCTCTGGGACTTGGAGCTCCCCCCGTCTCCTGCGCATCTTTGGGGGGCGGATCTGTGGTCCCTCACACTCTCTGTTGGACGCTCCTATAGAGAAACCTTAAATAAACAAGCGCGTGTACACACACAGGTGCTCACATGGTGCTCTCAAAAGTATGGGCTTGGGCACGTTCAACACATGTCTTAAGACTATGGTGGGCACTTAATGCATTGTGATTTATTATCGTGATTCTTCAGTTAAGCAATGTTGATTATATATATATATATATATATATTGTTTTTTTTTGTTTTTTTTTTTCATCAAGTTGACGCAGTGATAGATAGATCTTGTTGTATTGTTGTTGTGTCCCTTTTTTGTGTCCTTTTGTTTTTTTTTTGTCTTTTTCTGCAGGTTTAGAAGCAGACTCTTGTTCATTGTTTATTTTTTTGGAACCCCCCCCCCCCCCCCCCCCTCCTCTCTCTCCACCTTTTCTCTTCCTTTCTCTTTCACCTCTGTCTCCGTGTCTGGTCGGAATTACAAAGCATTCAACAACAATAACAATAAAGTTTTAAGTATCAGGCGTGACATTAAAAGCAAACGCTTTGATGCTCCACCTGAGAATAAATCTGTAAGGCTTGTCACCAGCATTCAGACATCAATTCTGCTTGCTTCACAGCCAGACAGGACACGGTAAAAAAAAAAAAAAAAAAAAGAAAACAAATCCAGGACAGTGTACAGTAATAACAATAATATGTGGTGTTGCTCACCTTATGTGCTCTTATAGAGTATTAATTTGTGCCTGCCTCATGGTGTAGAGTCCATATTTTGCTTAGTGTCCTGCAATAATGCAGGTTATTAGTTAATTTACTTTTGGTAGCAAAAACAAAATATTTAATGTAAAAGTTATTTACCAGGTGAATCAGCTCACACGTCACCACCAAGTGTCAGGGGCAGAATCAGTAGCCTCCTTCATGATGTCATGATGTAATCACATACTTATTTAATTGTTAATATCTAAAAAATTCTGAAATGTTTAAATTTTTTTTATACCTTGAACAGTTCACTGAGCTTGCACTGTCACTGAGGTGGAAGCTGGAATCAACAGCAGACACCTCACATCTTGGTCTTTTCAGGGGTGTGGACGCTGCTCTGGGACTTTCTGGAAGATGAATTTTCATCATGGTCCCCGTGGGTCACAAGACACACTGCGGCTGTGAGCTCTATTCTGGGTAGCTATGTAAAAAACAAATAAGCAGCACATTTATAAATGTTTAAAAGAGCATAAAATCACGTGTAACAATAATCTGTAAAACAAATTAAAACTAGAAGGTAATAATAAAATGTTTACATAGAAGATTATTAAAAACAATTCACCTTTGCTACAGGTAAGGCTTCACGTCTGCCTGGACAAGTGCATTCTTGCAGCTAAATCAGTCTGACACCCAGTGTCTTGGGTAGATTTAGCCTGAAAATAAAAGAAGCACATTGTTGTCGGAGTTTATAAAGTCAGATAATATACAAAAGAAACTGTCCTATATAGGCGCTTTATAACATTCCTAGTGTGTGATCGTTATTATAACGTAAAAGTCAGTCACATATGATGTGGAGAGCCTGAAATGTGACCTCCTGAACAGAATTAATTACAGAACCGGGTCACAAGCTGGATTTTACGCTGTAATGCTGTCTGTCAACTAGTGCAGCGTTAGTTAGAGACACTGTTGCAGAATTACCGACTGACTAGCTAAAGGAAGTGAACCACGTCTCTCAAACTTTGCATTTAGGTAGGGAATTGTCTTTAGAAGATGTTAAAACTTTTATTTAGCTTACTCACCTCAGACTGGAGCCCGCCATGGTGGGGGAGCAGAGTCGGTGGGCTGCATCTAAATCGCGGAAGAGCCACGGTGGGCACAGCCTCCCTCTTCAAACGGAGACGTGCAGAAACGCGGGTAAAATGCTGGTTGCAAACTACAGCAGCAGGCGGGAGCTGACTGTTTTCCAGACACCGATTGCGTGCAACCACTGGCGCCTAATTTCTAAGTCCAGCGGAAAGGAGTGCAACCCCACAGAACCACCGAACCCACTACACTACACCTTCTCACCATACTAACACGATATGGAGCACTAAACCCGAACTACTTTCCTAATTACACTAACAGCCAAACACTAACTAAAATACAATATCCAACAGCCAAGCTAAAACTAAATAAGTATGTATAACACTAAAAGCTATGCTGAAGATTAGGATATGCTAATGCTATACGCTAATGCTGAACTACGGCTAACCTCCTACATTAGCTTGCAAATCCAACTCCCAACTCGTCACAAGGCGTGGCCGAGACGCTCGATGCTTTTATAACTTTGACACAGAGCTGCTACGTAGTACTCTACTGGTTTACGTAGTATCTTACTCTTTAGCCATTGGCTAAAATTTATTCAAAATGACTCAAATTCTATGTTTTAAGCTGAAGGTGGCACTATACTGTGGTATTTAGGCAGAATTTTTAATTTTTAAAGAAAATGCACCAAAATGCTAAAATAATGAATACACACATTTAAAACACTATTAGACACTCATTTATACAGTTCATCAGCAAAAAAAAAGTTAATTTAGACGTTACTTGCTCTTTAAGGTGCATTTTTGACATAAGATGTAATGCCATATGTTTTGTTCTGTACTTTTGAACAACTCTGTTGGTCAATAAAGGGAGAAAACGAATTTCTCCACAGTAGGACAAAGGTACATCTACCGGTAATCTTAATAAAAACAGATTGGCGCACGGCAGTGACGTCATTTAAAGCGCTGGTTAGATTAGCCGCGGCCAGTCTGTTCACGCCTAGAAATCCCAGACTAGCTCCAAACGAACAGGGGAATCATGTTAATGATTCCTAACAAAACCTTTCGACATTGAGATGTTTTGGTGCAGATAATGTCTTATTTCGAGGCTGCACCATGGGTTCCCGTCCGCACCCGTTATATGGATGTACACTGATGGCGATTCGCCGATGGATCTAAATACCCCGGGGAATCCAAGTAGCACCAAAGTTGTCAGTGTGAGTAAACAAATGTACTGCATGCTAGAAATTAAGTCCGGGTTGCAATAAACGGGAGTTTCCTTTAAGCACATAAGCGTGAATATACAACTACGTGTCGGACTTGGTATGCTAATTAAGTTGGGCTGTGAAGCGCCTCCCAAATTCGCTGTTTATGTTTTTGTTTATTTATTTGGCAGACAAAACTTGGATCGGAGACAACTCGCGTGGGAAATTGCAATGTAGCCATGCGGCGTCTTCTTCTTCTGTTTGTCTGGGAGGCAGAGGCTGCTTTACGGCATCTGGCTGTCGTGCGTGTCGGTGTACTTGAAGAAGGCTGTGTATAATAGTCCATAATATCGATACCACAGGGATGGAATATCTAATTTAGATACCACTTTTAGTATCGATTTATATCTAGGTATCGATTTTTTTGACAACACTACATCCAAGTAGCCTTTATTCAGGACTCAGTACAATTCACCAAAAGTAAAGAGACATTATACAAATGAAGTAAGCACAAGATAACTTACTGGAAGAAACAGAATTATTATCATGAGAACCAGAACAAGACAGCCTGATAACAGTCATGTGAAAATAACAGTTAAAAAGTATGTATGTGTAATAGAAATAAAAATATATTAGAATTAGTGTAACTCACCGTGATCCAAACAATAAATCAGCCATAGCTGATTAGCAACCATGAAATGAGGTCTGGGGGTTTTTAAGTTTCATTCTTTTATTACATTTTTTTCTTAGATCTGTTAAAAGGTCACCATGGCAGCCTGTGTGTCTTCAACATCAGCTACACAATGCAGCAAGTGTAAGTTCCAAATACCTGTCTTGACCACTTCATGTATGATTTTGTACTTTAAACAGCTAGGCCAAACCTGTTATTTTTTTCTCCATAGCCATTTGGATCATCTGTGACAGCTGAGTGAGGCGTGGTGCCCAGAGAGCTGCAGAGACCCTCTGAGACAACCTTGGCCTCCCTGACGTCCGTGTCTCCTGGTTCGGTGGGGGCGGACTGAGGTGGAAAAACCTTCTCCCCTTCTTTTTCAACTCCATGCATGGAAGAGCAGCTCCTCATGTCCTCTTCATTCACTGCGGCAGCAATGACATGGGGGTGGTCAGCAGTGTGAAGCTGGTGAACATGATGGAGGACCTGCACCGGCTTCACCTTCTACACCCTCATATCACACTGTTGAGAACTGTTCTTCCTTCACAACCCAATGTTCCACTCACTCTGCAGCTCTCTGGGCCCCTTGTATTATTTTAAGTATTTTTTTAAATGTCTCGACACTTTGTGTCCTGTTATTTTATAAATGTGATGTAAAAAATAAATGTTTTTGCTCAATTACTGGAATTTCTTTGGTTAAGACAAAAAAGGAAGGAAGAATCATTTATGCCAAGTTGTTTCTACAACAGGCCCGTTTTAAGTCCAACAGTTTCCTAGCAGCCAATAGAAATGTGTTCTTTACTAACTTTACTTGGTTTAAAAATCTTACTAAATTAAACAGAGTGCTGTATTGCAAAACCCAATCATACTTGTTATGTAAATATTAGCTTTGTAGATATTTTTTACAGATAGATATTTGTGTGCTAAAAAAACCATAAACTTAAATAATTTGTCATTCTTTATTGAAAAACAATAAAATACGGGTATACAGAAAGTGTGGGAAAATTGATAATGTGAAAGTATTGCTCTTTAAATGTAATACTATTTATCTTTAAAAGAAAAACTCTAAAAATGTCCTGTACAGCAACATGACAGAAGAAAGGTGGTCTGTCTGTCAGAATGCTGAAAGCCAAAGCAAATTAAAAAGGGACATTCATTACAAAACCCTGATGATGACGCCAAGGGAAAAAAACGTGTTCAATCGAGTGAGCGCAGGGCCCCAAGGGACAAGGCGGTCCAGTCCAGCCCTGCTGAGCTCTCGACCAAGGAATCTCCAAGGCAGTCGTCGTCGTCTGGTAACCACAGGATCGCCGCACGGTGGATTCAATCCGCCTCCTCCTCGGCCCGGCCCCTGTGGCACACAACAACTCCGGCAGTAAATAGGTCCCCGGCACCAGAGCACTCACAGAGAGAGAGCAACTCTAACACTGCCAGGCACTGATCAATTACTTACGCCCGGGGTCAGACTAACTCTGCCCTTCTGCCGTGTTGCGCTCTGTGCCCGGGCGTCTCCCGCCGCGGATCTCTCTCTCCGCTGTTGCTTCTCCTGCCGCTGCTGCTGCTGTCCGTGCCGCCGGTGGATCTCGTTCCAGTCCTTGTGGAGCTCGCTGTGTCCGTCTGGCTCCAGCCGAGTATTTTCCTTTCCCCTCACGTTTCCGCATCTCCACGTCTGCTCCCTTAAATAAACAAAACCCTCCGCCCGTTCACCTCCCGCCCTGCCTCTGTTCATTGTTTGCCAGTCCAGTCCACACCCCGCTCCCAGGTGTGGGTAATTGGGGAGAATTAACACAGATGGGATGCAATGTTGCAGCAATCACTAAAAACACCCAAACAGTTAAAAATCAACCTAAAAGCACCTAATCAATTAGAAAACATGCAATATAAAACATAACATAAGAACATTAAACATAAGAACAACATTACCACTCTGTGACATATCGCCGCATTAGCATGTAAATGCTGAACCAATCTGGAATAAAGAGGGATGCTGACCAGTAGAGGTGGTTCACCACACTTTGCTTCCAGTCTCACATCCTGGGCCGTCTTTCTCTTCCCCAGCTCTTCGATTTTCTTACCAGTTCATGGACAGCCAAATAGACCCACATTTAAAATAGAAAAAAAAATCCTGTAATATTCACTATATACATCCCCAAAGATTACCTTTTCCCATGTGCCAGGGGTCAAAGTAGTGACTGATTTCCTTTTTTTCCTCCCGCAAATACTTCTGCACCCCTGTGTGGCGGTCAGTCACAACTTGCTGCACATCGACCCCTCCCTCCAAAAGTGTGCTCAGACTTCTCACAAATCCCTCCTTCTCCATTCGCACACTATTTCCAACTTCATTGCTCTGAAAATAAACATAATTCTCCATTAATCTGTGAATAATTAACCATGAAATGTATTGGAATCATCAGGTAATGTTGTACCTGTACGAGTTGGATATCAATAACTTTGTTTCTTTTGAGATCCATCATGGTGTAGCTGCCATATTTGGCTGAGTGTCCTTCAGAAATGCAAGTTATTACTTAATTTACATTTGATAGCAAAGGAATAAAATAAATAAATGTAAGCGTATTCACCAGGTGAATCAGCTCGCACATCACCACCAAGAGTCACAGGTCCAGATTCAGTTGCCTCCTGGATGAAATCAGCTTGCTCTAGCTGCCACTGCCAGCTCACTGTTGGAATTAAGACCTTTGCCTGATGTCGACAGAATGTCTGCTTGGACAGTCCCTGCACATTGAAGGCACCCAGGAACTAAAATATGAAAAGTTACGTCATGAAATGAGAGATGCACAGACCTTATCAAAACTAACCTAAACATTTTTGGCCTATACCTTAGAAATCTGGCTAAATGATGAGCCAGACATTCTGGAAGATGAATTTCCGTCATGGTCCCTGTGTCACCAGACACACTGCGGCTGGGAGCTCTAAACTGTGTGGCTATGTAAAATACAAAGAAGCAGCACATTTATAAATGTTTAAAAGAGCATAAAATCACGTGTAACAATAATCTGCAAAACAAATTAAAACTAGAAGGTAATAATAAAATGTTTACATAGACGATTATTAAAAATAATTCACACTTGCTACGGGTAAGGCTTAACTTCAGCCTGGACAAGTGCATTCTTGCAGCCTACTAAATCAGTCTGACAGCCAGTGTCTTGGGTAGATTTAGCCTGGAAAAAAAATAGAAGCACATTGTTGTTGGAGTTTATAAAGTCAGATAATATACAAAAGAAACTGTCAGATATAGGTGCTTTATAACATTCCTAGTGTGTGATCGTTATTATAATGTAAAAGTCAGTCACATATGATGTGGAGAGAGCCTGAAATGCGACCTCCTGAACAGAATTCCTCACAGAACCGGGTCACGCTGTGGTGTACAGCTGGATTTCATGCTGTAATGATGTCTGTCAACTAGTGCTGCGTTAGTTAGAGTCACTGTTGCAGAATCGACTGACACAAAAACAACCCAAATTTTTTCCAAGCCTGACAGAAATAGTCATGTGGACCGTTTCGTCGGCCAGGGCTTCGAGATATGTTCCGATTCGCCGCTGATTCTAACCTTACATTCCGTTCCACATTTTGTGAACTTGACAAATTAGCCCGAAGGCAGTGCAGACCTAAGTGAACCACGTCTCTCAAACTTTGCATTTAGGTAGGGAATTGAGCTGCAGTATTTCTGCGGTCAGGTCTCTCTACGAGTCCGAGAGCTCCACAAGCGGTCAGCCCCGTCTGAGAGCTCCACGAGCGGTCAGCCCGCGCAGCAGCTAGTAGGCGCCGCATCGGTCAGACATGCACCGGGCTGACCGCCGGGGAGAACCGGATGGAAGAATGGAACACAGAAGTGTCCCTCCAAGAGCTCTGTCATATTTCAACCCATTTTTTTGTTAAATGCACTGGGTTTTACCCTTTTACCCATCGACATATGCCCTATTAATTATTTTACCGTATTTTACATCTAATTTTCATGGTTAAACAGTACATGCTACATGTTAAAATGACAGTTAGCTAGCTACTTTGATAAACTCAGCTAGTTTAAAGGCGGCAGTGACCTAAAATACATACATATAATTTAACTTACCAAAAAAAATGAAGTGGAGACTCCTTGGATGCTCTATTAATGCAATTAATGCCACAGCAAGTCATTTTGTCCAACAATTGCACAAATAATATCCAAAACAGAATACACAAACACAGAGACTGAAAATCCCGAAACAGTTTCCAGGCCAGACCGAGGCTCTACTGAGGCCTTTCCACGGAGCTAGCTCTGTGGTCACGTGGGTCGGATGCTCATTAATTATACAGAATTTTAGGCTTTTAATACACTTAAACAGAAGAGTGAGAAAAAAAATCACCCCCCTCAGAGTTGTCATGAGTGTAAACTTGATCATTTAAACAAAAAACATGTTTTGGTACCAGGCTGTAAACATGTTCATGTCTGCTGTGAAATCGGTATTTTTAACATGGGAGTCAATGAGGATTTGCTCGCTTCTGACACCAGCCCCTAGTGGATGAGGGTGGAACTGCAATTTTTGGTACTTCCGGGATTGCTTCAATTTTGGAGCCGCATTGTGGGGGCTTGGCTGCAACTAACAACTATTTTAATAGTCAACTAGTCAGCGACTATTGAAACAATCAGTCGACTAAATGGATAATTATTAAATTTTTCTTAAACTTAGCATGAGATTGCTTTAATTGTGTGAAAAATGATGATAAATCCAAGAAAGATGGGTACTTCAATGGAAAATGCATATTTTACTGAACTTTGCTGCTGATGGGCCAATTCATACTAAAGTAAATAAAAATGCCCTGTCTAACACCAATTAGGCACAGTGCTCAGTCAGTACAGACATAAATGCATAAATAAAATTAAAATACTTTTGTCAGGCACAGTTAGGATTAACATTAAATCTCTTTTTTTAAGCGAAAATACGTTTAAAAAATGTACATCCAAAACAAAACGTGTTGGTTTTCGTGTTATTTAAATCATACTGAGGTGAGTCAGACTCTGTTTTGTTCAACTGTCCGACGTGCTTTCTCGTTAAGTGTTCAAGCATCACCGAGGTGCTGCCGTGATACGTGAGGACTGCGTTGCAAATAATGCATGTAAACTTTTTATTCGCCGAATCCAGGCTAGAATGCTCCCAAACTTTAGATTTTTTGGCACGCGTAGCTTCTGTGTTGGACGCCGCCATTTCTGTTAGTTGGCGCTCAGCTATTGCGCATGTGTGACTCTCGGCAAAGATTGTAATGAAGTGTGATGCCTCACTCGGTCGGAAAAATCATGGCGACAACGTCAACAATGAAATTCAATGTCGACAATTTCTATTGTCGATATTTGTCGACAACGTTGACGAATCGTTGCAGCCCTAAACTAAGATGGCAACAGCATTTCGTGCACCTGAGTGGCCAATAGGGGGGAGGGTCTATCAATATATATGTCTGTGTTGTGCCCACTCCCCACCCCGTGCTACAAGATGCAGCAAAGACCTTCCAAGTACACCTGGCTGCAGCACACAAAGGGCAGCGTCGGGTCAGTTGTCAGACCCATATGAACCACGGCTGTTACTAGTGTGACAGTGTGAGCGTCCTGTCACAATGTCCCGATTGATCATGCGCCCTGGCTACTTGGCCAAGGGGATGTTCCTTTGGCTGACTGGTTAGAGCGTATGACTCTCACCCAGGAGTCTGGGGATTGAATCCCGCCTGGGCCCTCGTTTATCCACCTTGCCACATTTGGCGTTGTTGGCAGGATCCATGTAGTACTGTCAAGTAGGTCTATGGATGTGAAGTTTGTGGCACCCTGCGTGGGAGCACGAGGACGTGCTTGTGGAAAGAGGGGGGGAGATGTGACAGTGTGAGCGTCCTGTCACAATGTCCCGATTGATCATGCGCCCTGGCTACTTGGCCAAGGGGATGTCCCTTTGGCTGACTGGTTAGCGCGTATGACTCTCACCCGGGAATCTGGGGATCGAATCCCGCTCGGGCCCTCGTTTCTCCATCTTGCCACACTAGTTTGCAATTGTTAATACTCTGTTCTATGTTCGAATTAAGCAAGATAAATATAATTTACCACATGACAAAGTCTGACTTTATACCCCAAAATGAAAACGTTCCTTTCAGCAAATCTCTGCCTATGGCCGCTCTAAGCTTTACTTTTTCTCATCTCTGGTAGTCCGGTGGCGTTATTGATGGACTTTTGTTTCATTTCGCCCTCTGCTGACGCTGGTTCGGCTCTAGGTGGTGTCGGCAGTAATTAATTTAGCTTGCTGAAACAGATTTTATTTATTTATACTTCATTTTTTTATTATTATTTTCTGCAAAATATTTTAGGATCTTTGAAGTTAGTTGTTTCCAAGCAGCATTATGCTCTGCTCACACATGGACTCACTGACTAAATAAAGAAAGTAAAGAACAATCAGATTAGTCCTTATATTTTAAACAATTTACCAGTAAAGAGTTGAAAACATAATACTGGCAAGTGTTGCTAAAAAAGAAAAAAAAAGGTTAATACCGTGACTGGGAGGCAAACCAGTGCAAAACTATACTCCGCTCTAACACTGTAACCACTACACCACAGAATACAATACAGTATAAGTGGTGCCTAATGGCATTTGGCATCCTGGGTGTCTTTGTAGACAGGATATATTGTTTTTACAGCGGCGTTTCAGTAGAATTAATTTCAGAAGTAATATTTCAGAATATAGAGGTTTCAGAACCGAGACCAGACTAGCTTCAGGGTGAGGAGAAAGGCCTGGTAGTGAGCTACTTTCTCCCAAATCACAGGTAAAATCTTTACATCGACCACATTTCAGGTTGAGGCAGGAAAATGCATGAATGCAGCCAAAAATGGTTTGGAGGCATTTCTTATGAAGAAATTATAGTTTTAGCGCCCCCTTCAGTTCCGGAACATAAAGAGCGGGTCAATTGAGCCTCTGAGTCCTTCTCCACCCACGTATCAATTTTAAAAAATGCAACATTAGTAGGCGTTGCCTGGAGGATCGAGAGGGCGGAGCCGCGGCAGTGACGAAGACGATGGCTAACTAGACGATGCTAGCTCCCTTCACTCTGAGCAGTTATTAGAAGTGGAGGACGTTTCTCCCCCTCCTTACCCAGACACTCGAGAAGAAAGGGACCAAGTCTATTTGGAGGAGACAAGCGGACCTGAGCCTTATTGTTTTGAGCTTGTGAGTTGCCTGAAACTCCCAGAACCGACCCAACAGAACCACCTCTGAATGGTAAGTAGCCGTTAGCCATAGCATTGGATTAGCTGCAGGGTTTGTCTCCACGGCCCTAGAGCTAGTATTCAGCATGTTTTAGAGGTTTATCTGCTTCAGCACACCTGGTTTTAATCAGCAACAAATAGCTGAGCTGCTTAACAGCTAATCTAACCCATTAAAGCAGGAAAATCCACTGAAACATGCTGGATAGCAGCTCTCCGGTAGCCCTGGGCTCAAGTTACAGTCTGCTGCATAAAGTTATGAAAATACCCCATGAGAAAATTATTCTGTAATGTGTTCAGCTCACTAACACTGCCCTGATTTATTTATTTACTAATAACAGCTGCTCTCTTGGTTCTAGGTCCTCTGGTGTCTGCAGCTGGTCTCTGGTGTCGTCAGGATCAGGAGCTTCCGGAAGAATGTGCCTTTCAATGACTCTTTCTCCCTTATTTGTTATATTAATTAAATAAATCTCAGTTTATATATTTCCTGTTTTTGTTCATGTCCATAAATACTTAAACATGCTTGAAATTAAAACAAGCTTTTAACAGTGAGGTGCTAGTTTAATTCATCACAATAGAGCTAGTTAAGCATGCAACAAAAATGTGATAATCAATGTCATTTATAAATATCCATTAAAATATCAAAACAAATCTAAATGAGATATTTGGCAGCACAAAAAACTTGTCAAACACAATATTTATTATAATAATTGTAGGCAGACAGGAGACAGAGCTGATGGAGGTTCTCAGTCATCAAAGGATGGCTGAAGGCTTTCCAGGAACAGGAGATGTGGTGTTGTCTCTTCTCTCTCTATTGTGCCAGATGAGCTGATAGGTTACAGGTGTGTGAGGACATCCTCATGCTGTCATAACCAGATGACAGGAGTTATCAGGTGATCAGCCAGGCTAATGATGAGATGCAGAAAGAAAACAAATCCAGGACAGTGTACAATAATATGTGGTGTTGCTCACCTTATGTGCTCTTATAGAATATTAACGTGTGCCTGCCTCATGGTGTAGAGTCCATATTTTGCTGAGTCTCCTGCAATAATGCAGGTTATTAGTTAACTTACTTTTGATAGCAAAAACAAAATATTTAATGCAAAAGTTATTTACCAGGTGAATCAGCTCACATGTCACCACCAAGTGTCACAGGGGCAGAATCAGTAGCCTCCGTCATGATGTAATCACATACTTATTTAATTGTTAATATCTTAAAAATTCTGAAATGTTTTAATTTTTTTTTTTACCTTGAACAGTTCACTGAGCTTGCACTGTCACTGAGGTGGAAGCTGGAATCAACAGCAGACACCTCACATCTTGGTCTTTTCAGGGGATGTGGACGCTGCTCTGAGACTTTCTGGAAGATGAATTTTCATCATGGTCCCTGTGGGTCACCAGACACACTGCGGCTGAGAACTCAATTCTGGCTGGCTATGTAAAAACAAAGAAGCAGCACATTTATAAATGTTTAAAAGAGCATAAAATCACGTGTAACAATAATCTGTAAAACAAATTAAAAATAGAAGGCAATAATAAAATGTTTACATAGAAGATTATTAAAAATAATTCACCTTTGCTACAGGTAAGGCTTCACGTCTGCCTGGACAAGTGCATTCTTGCAGCTAAATCAGTCTGACAGCCAGTGTCTTGGGTAGATTTAGCCTGGAAAAAAAAAAGAAGCACATTGTTGTTGGGAGTTTATAAAGTCAAATAAAATACAAAAGAAACTGTCCTATAAAGGCGCTTTATAACATTCCTAGTGTGTGATCGTTGTTATAACGTAAAAGTCAGTCACACATGATGTGGAGAGCCTGAAATGTGACCTCCTGAACAGAATTCCTTACAGAACCGAGTCACAAGCTGGATTTCACGCTGTAATGCTGTCTGTCAACTAGTGCTGCGTCAGTTAGAGCCACTGTTGCAGAATTACCGACTGACTAGCTAAAGGAAGTGAACCACGTCTCTCAGACTTTGCATTTAGGTAGGAAATTGTCTTTAGAAGATGTTAAAACGTTTATTCAGTGTACTCACCTCAGACTGGAGCCCGCCGTGGTGGGGGAGCAGAGTCGGTGGGCTGCATCTAAATCGCGGAAGAGCCACCGTGGGCACAGCCTCCCTCTTCAAACGGAGGCGTGCAGAATCGCGGGTAAAATGCCCACAGAGCTACCGCAACCATACTACACTACACCATCTCACCATGCTAACACGATATGGAGCACTAAACCCAAACTACTTTCCCAATTACACTAACAGCCAAACACTAACCAAACTACAATATCCAACAGCCAAACTAACACTAAATAAGTATTTATAACACTAAAAGCTATGCTAAAGACTAGGATATGCTAATGCTATATGCTAATGCTGAACTACCGCTGACCTCGCTTGCAAATCCAACTCCCACTCGCCACAGGGCGTGGCCGAGACGCTCGATGCTTTTATAACTTTGGCACGGAGCTGCTACGTAGTACTCTACTGGTTTACGTAGTATTTTACTCTTTAGCCATTGGCTAAAATTTATTCAAAATGACTCAAATTCTATGTTTTCAGCTGAAGGTGGCGCATTACTGTGGTTTTTAGACAGAATTTTTAATTTTTAAAGAAAATGCACCAAAATGCTAAAATAAAGAATGCACACATTTAAAACACTATTAGACACTCATTTATACAGTTCATCATAAAAAAAAGTTAATTTAGACGTTACTTGCTCTTTAAGCGTTGCGTTTTCCAAATATGGTATGAGTCTGAAAACTGGCCCGACCCCGCCCCTTTCTGCGTGCTGCAGCCAGGTCCTTCTGTTGAGCGAAGGAGCTGATTGGCTGACAGAAAGATATCCTGTCACATCGGCAGCTGGTTGGCTGGCCGAACGCAGCGGATCCGCCTGTTATCTTTTCTCAGGATGAAAGTCATTTTCCATCCAGACTAGACAGAAAATAAACAAAGAAACAGAGAACCGAGAGCCTGGAGGAGGCTCGGCATAGTCCGAAAGGCCAGCAGAGCGATACGAGCTAAATACGTTAACCACATCCGGTTTGTTTCACCGCCAGCGCTTTAAGGTAGGTCTCCGTTAGCTTTGTTCCAGCTCGGGTAGTTCGAGTCCAGTCTCAGACACCGGGGGATTCTGGGTTTCTTTACCCAGGCCTCTGTTCAGACACCTGTGTCTCTAGCTATAGTTGTATACTACTTCTCCTTCTCTAGTGTGCTGTAGAGAACTCGGGTCCAGCTGGAAATGTGCTGCTGGGCCATAGAGATCATGCCTGGGTTAGCTGAGCACACGAGAGGGGAGAGTCAACACAGGCTTCACATCTAGTTCCGCTGCCACATGCATACAAACTTCTGACACGAGCTGCAGAAAACATTTATTTTTCAGACTTCTTCTCCTTACCGAACCAGCATGCTGGCAGAAAAATAAATGCCAATTCCTGCATTCTGCTGCATTTACACAGGTTGTTAAACACAGTGGTTAATTTGAGCCGGATCTTGCTGGAACAAGATCCGGGAACTATCTTATTTTGAAAGGACCGTTCAGGCAACTGTCTGCTAGGATCCGGTGTTGTGCCCAAAAGTGATCGTCTGCCAGAAACTGATTGCCGTCCGCGGGAGCGCGCGCAGCTGCTTAAAGCTGCAGCGCCTGGATTACTTGCGTTGCCAGCTACTTCTGTGCAACTGATATAACGTATAACTGCTGGGTAATCTTTAAGGGAAAAATAAAACTGATAATATGCAATTTCCAACCTGCCAAAAAGTGATTGTGAACTATAACTTGTCAATGTAATACTATTTCTGCTTCAAACTTGGTGAATGTCATTCAGAACCGTCATGTGTGACCTATTATATCTCAAACAGTCCATTAGAACTGCTGAATAAACTTTAAGGTGACAGTAAAACTGACAATGGGCAATTTTTAAGCTGCCAAAAGGTGATTGTGGCCTATATCTTGTCTCTGAAACAATATTTCTGCATCAAACTTGACTGATATCATTCAGAAGGATCATATGTGACACATTATATCCCAATCAGTCTCTAATGACTGCTGAATAACTTTTAAAGGATCATTAATACCCATAATATGCCATTTTCAGCCTGCCAAAAAATGATTGCGCCCTATAACTTGTCACTGAAACACTATTTCTGCTTCAAATTTGGTGAATGTCATTCAGAACCATCATATTTGACATATCTCAAACAGTCCCTTACAACTGCTGGATAATCTTTAAGGGTAAAATAAAACTGATAATATGCAATTTCCAACCTACCAAAAAGTGATTGCTGCCTATAACTTGTCACTGAAACAATGTTTCTGCATCAAACTTGACTGGTATCATCCACAAGGGTTTTATGTGACACATCATATCTCAAACAGTCTCCAAGGAGTGCTGAATAACTTTTAAAGGAACATTAATACCCATAATATGACATTTTCGACCTGCCAAAAAGTGATTGTGGACTATAACTTGTCAATGAAATACTATTTCTGCTTCAAACTTGGTGGATGTCATTCAGAACCGTCATGTGTGACCTACTATATCTCAAACAGTCCATTAGAACTGCTGAATAACCTTTAAAATAACATCGATACCGATAATATGCCATTTTCGCCTGCCAAAAAGTGTTTAGAAAATAAATTCTTACCTTTTATAAACCTGACTCTGTCTGAATTGATACAAAGTGTGTTTGATCCCTGAAAAAGCAAAGAATCCTAGAATCGTCTGATTAAACCTTCAAAGACCAATCAGGTTGATATTCTATATTTATATAAAAAATCACCGCTTATTGGTCATAAGTAAACGTAATATATTAAGCTTAAAAGCAACTATATTTAAACCTACATAAAAATCTCAGCTGATTCTGTTTACAAAAGCAAGACTTATTGCCGTTTTTACTTTTCGTAGCTCAGTAGTAATTCCCCACATGATCATGACATCACCCTCTGTTGCGGCAAGGCGTAATATGCATTCATAAGTCTGACATTGTGGCAAAATTACTACCAAGTTAGAGGAATGAATGTATCAAAATTCCTGCATGACAATGCCACCGCGGCACATTCATAAGACACACCTTTGCTGCAGTATTACGCTGATGTTCCGGCATGGTGGGTCTTATAAAAAGGGCTTGTGTCTCCCACTGCCACACTTAACCTTATTGTGGTTTTGTGATTGTCCCCACAGTCGTCATGAATCACAACCCAAGCCAACACCTGTCTGAAGGTGGGAAGGAACCTGTTGGTGGCCTGCTGTGTGGCCTTGGTCTGGGATCTGACCGGGGGATGTGCTCCCCGGACAGCCTTGTTTACACCCCCAGCCCTACCGAGGATAACACCAGCTCTAGCCCCCCGCTGCTGCTGTCTCCTGGGCTGGGAAGCCTCGGGCTGGGCTCTCTGGTTGAGGGAGCTGGAGCCGACTGGGAGAGCAGAGAGGAGCTGAGACTCCGAGAGCTAGAAGAGGCTCGTGCAAGAGCGGCTCAAATGGAGAAGACCATGAGGTGGTGGTCAGACTGCACTGCCAACTGGAGAGAGAAGTGGAGCAAGGTGGGTTCATCTTCAGTTCTCCTCATTGTTCCAAACGCTTTAATGTTGTCTTCAATTAGGATAAAGGACCTTTAGGTTGGTGTGGTCCCTGTTTCAGGTTCGTGCTGAACGAAACAGAGCACGTGATGAGATCCGTCAGCTCAGGCAGCGGTTGGACACCTTGACCAAGGAGCTGACCAGCGTACGGAGAGAGCGCCAGGAGCTCACCTCAGAGAATGAGACGCTGCGCCAGGAGACACTGCGCCTCCGGGGCGACATCCCACCTCACCCTGCCACCTCTACGTCTCCCTCCTCCTCCCCCCTACACTCTCACATCACGTCCTCCTCTTCTTCCTCATCTGTTCCTCCTTCCTCCTCTGCATCTTCCCTCTCTTCTTCTAAGGCCAACGCGAACTTTAAACCTGACGGGGCTGTGGATGGACCACCAGGATCTCCAGAACCAGAACCAGTGAGAGATGTGGATCTAAACAGGCAAAAGATAGGTCAACAAAAGGTGAGGTTCCAGCATTTTTGTGCTCCCAAAATTTATTTGCTCTGAGTATGACTAGGGTGACTGAGGTTAAGGGAGGATCTGTCAGGATCTGCTCTGGAGTGGTTCTTCTCTCATCTGTCTGAGCATTCCTTCTTTGTGGCCGTCTCCAAGTTTAGGCCCTCCACCACATTCCTCTCTGGTGTCCCACAAGGTTCTGTGCTGGGGCCTCTGCTCTTCCTCCTCTATCTGCTTCCTCTTCAGCACATCCTGAGCTCCTTCAAAGGAATCTCCTACCATCTTTATGCAGATGACATCCAACTGTACATCTCCTTTAAGCCCCATGAGATGTCTAAGCTGCAGCTGTTATACACCTGCTTAGACTCTATTAAAACCTGGATGGCTGGGAGCTTTCTTCAGCTGAATGAAGATAAGACTGAGATCCTCATCTGTGCCCCAGACAAGCTGGTTCCCAAAGTCAGAGACTCTCTTGGTCAGCTTGCTTCTCACACCAGACCTTTGACCCAGCTCTCACCCTGGATTCTCATGTCATTTCTCTTGTTCGCTCTTCCTTCTTCCATCTCAGGAACATTGCTAAGCTGAGTCCCATTCTGTCTCGCTCTGAACTTGAGAAAGTTCTCCACACCTTCATCTCCTCACGCTTAGACTACTGTAACTCTCTTTTCACGTGTCTGAGCAGAACCTCCCTGAACCGTCTACAGGTGGTTCAGAACGCCTGTGCTCGGCTTCTGACCAAGTCCTCTAAACACACCCACATCACCCCGCTTCTCCAGCTTCACTGGCTGCCAGTCAACTTCAGGGTTCATTTCAAGATCCTGGTTCTGGTCTATAGGGCCTTACATGGACAAGCACCATCTTACATTGGTGATCTTCTTAGTCCCTACACCCCCAGCAGGTCCCTGAGGTCCAGTAATCAAAGCCTACTGGTTGTGCAGCACCAGGCTAAAGACCAAAGGTGACAGATCATCTGCTGCTGTGGCCCCCAGACTCTGGAACTCTCTCCCCCTGAGCCTGAGATCAGTGGGCTCAGTGGTCTCCTTCAAAAAGCAGCTGAAGACTCACCTGGGGTCTCATTTATCAAGCTAGCTTACGCACAAAACGGGGTCGGAAAACTGCGTAAGCAACTTTCCACGCAAACTTTGGGATTTATGAAAGAAAACTTAGCGGAAAAATGTGCGCAACTTTAAGTTGACTAAGGACCTGGCTTATGCACATGTTGGACATGGAGAGCACCTGCAGTGCTGCTGCTGAGAAGATACAATTATGAAATCCTGCAGCATTATCACTTGTACTGCTTCGTTTTCACACAGAACAAGACCCCCCACACGAACACACATGCACACACACATGCACTCACACACACACATGCGCGCACACTCACACACACACACACACACACACACACACACACACATGCGCGCACACATACACACACACATAGCCTGAAGCGCAGAATAAGGAATGCAGAATATCAGCAGGGGGGCAGATTGAGACAGGATGTCATGCATCTGTGACAGTGTGTGTGTCCTGTCACTGTGACCCGATTGATCATGTGTCCTGGCTACTTGGACAAGGGAGATCTCCATTTGGGTGACTGGTTAGTGTGCATGACTTTCACCCGGGAGTCTGGGGATCGAATCCTGATCGGATAATTTTTTTTATATCCGCCACAGATTTCTCTGAAGAACTCACAACATTGACGGCTTCAGCAACGCCGTGCCACTCTGTGGATTTTCTCTTATTTGTTTTGTAAAAGCACTTCCTTTCATTTCTCCACCTCACCCACATGTACCTCAACTTCTGCTTCTGTGAAATTGCGCTTCCTTGACCTACGATCGTGATCGAAATGCTGCAACAAGCCGGCTTATGTATATGCATGAGATCCACAAGGCACTTTGCATTGACTATTTATGGCAGTAAGTGGGCGTGGTGAGGGTGGGATGTGACTAAAAGCAGCTGAGAAACATTCTCGTCTGTCTCTGATTTATGAAGCGGAGATTGCGTGCAGCTGTGCGTACTCCATGTTTGATAGATCTCAAACCTACTTGGCGTAAGTACTTTTTTTTTTGCTGAGCTTAAGTACGGTTTTAGTAAGGATTCTACGCAATGTTTGATAAATGAGACCCCTGTTCATGCTTTGGTGTGACCTTCATCACCCTCTCCATGTTCCACCTTTACCGGGATCCATTGATTTCCCTCTTTCCTATTCATTTTATCTCTCTCTTTCCTTACTTTTTTTTCTCCTTTTACACATATTTTTAATCATTTTAAAAATCTTTTTTATACTTCCATACATCCATTTTCATCCGCTTATCCGGAGTCGGGTCGTGGGGGGTAGCCTAAGTCGAGAGTCCCAGACTTCCCTCTCCCCAGCCACTTGGGCCAGCTCCTCCGGGGGAATCCCATGGCGTTCCCTGGCCAGGTGAGAGACATAGTCCCTCCACCGTGTCCTGGGTCTACTTTTAGGTCTCCTCCCGGTTGGACGTGCCCGGAAAACCTCACCAGGGAGGCGTCCAGGAGGCATCCTGACCAGATGCCCGAGCCACCTCAACTGGCTCCTCTCGATGTGGAGGAGCAGCAGGTCTACTCCGAGCCCTTCCTTGATGACCAAGCTTCTCACCCTATCTCTAAGGGAAAGCCCAGTAACTCTGCGGAGAAAACTAATTTTGGCCGCTTGTATCTGCGATCTCGTTCTTTCGGTCACTACCCAAAGCTCATGACCATAGGTGAGAGTAGGAATGTAGATCGACCGGTAAATCGAGAGCTTCACCTTCTGACTCAGCTCTCTCTTCACCACGACAGACTGGTACAACGCCCGCATCACTGCAGATGCAGCACCAATCCGCCTATCGATCTCACGCTCCAGCTTTTCCTCACTCGTAAACAAGACCCCGAGATACTTAAACTCCTCCACTTGGGACAGGACCTCATCTCTGACCTGGAGAAGGCGTTCTACCCTTTTCTTACTCAAGACAACGGTCTCAGATTTAGAGGAACTGATTCTCATCCCAGCTGCTTCACACTCGGCTGCGAACCGCTCCAGCGAAAGCTGAAGATCACATTCTGATGAAGCCAACAGGACCACATCATCTGCAAAAAGCAGAGACCTGATCCTCAGGCCACCAAAACGGATGCCCTCCACACCTTGGCTGTGCCTAGAAATCCTGTCCATAAAGGTTATGAACAGAATCGTGACAAAGGGCAGCCTTGGCGGAGTCCAAGTCTCACTGGGAACGAGCCCGACTTACTGCCGGCAATGCAGACCACGCTCTGACACCGGTCATCCAGGGACCTAACAGCCCGTATCAGAGGGCCTGGTACCCCATTCTCCCGGAGTACCCCCCACAGGCCCCCCCGAGGGATGCAGTCACACGCATTCTCCAAATCCACAAAACACATGTAGACTGGTTGGGCAAATTCCCACTCAGCCTCCAGGATCCCCCTAAGGGTATAGAGCTGGTCCAGTGTTCCACGGCCAGGACGAAAACCACATTGTTCCTCCTGAATCTGAGGTTCAACAATCCAACGGACCCTCCTCTCCAGAACCCCTGAATAGACCTTACCAGGAAGGCTCAGGAGTGTGATCCCCCTGTAGTTGGAACACACCCTGCGGTCCCCCTTTTTAAATAAGGGGACCACCACCCCGGTCTGCCAGTCCAGTGGGACTGCCCCCGATGTATCTGTGTGTGTGTGTGTGTGTGTGTGTGTGTGTGTGTGTGTGTGTATTTCAAATGAATCCTTTTGAAGTTGCCTGACATCCAAAAGCTTTCAAAGTAATTGACAGCTCCTCTCAAGTTCCCACACCCTTAATTATGTTCAATTACACAGAATAGGAAGTCGGGGCTTCAGTTTCTTGTTCAACTATTCTTTAATGTTCTTTAAAACAACACAACTCCACAAAAAATAGGCGTTCCTCTTGGCTTTATATTTCTTGCTTGATCGTGCTGCTTCCAATAGGGCCTTCTGCGTAAGTGCATAGCTGTAGAATTCCTTACAACTGAACTCAAAGTTGGTCTTGACTTGAATTTCTCTCTTGATAAGCTCTACAAAGCAACGGTTCCTCTGGACATTCCACGCTGCCGTCATGAGGGAAAAGACTCTCTCCACAGAAGCATTGGTTATGGGAATGCTGAAGAGAAAGGATGCAACAGCAAAAGCCACACTTTTCCAAAACAGGAGCTCTTCTTTCTACAATGGCCTGCTGGCGTGGCAGAGTCACATGTAGTTCATCCATGTCCACTTCCTCCCTTATTTGTAGGACCTCCACAGCATCAGTGAGCTGAGAGAATGTGAACCTGCTCTTCAGTGCCAAACATGCGACATCCTTCTGATAGTTGCTGTCTGTGAAGTCATACTAGTTTTCCAGGTAGTTGAGTGCAGTTTGGTAGGAGTTGGAAAAATCCTGTTTGATTGTTGCTGCCTTTTGCTCAGGAAACTGTTGGATAATAGTAGGGATGGGTACCTTTGACATTTGAATCGATCCGGTACTAATTCCCGGTACCTACGAGTCGATACCGGTACTTAACGGTACCAATTTTCGATACTTTTGAGTGTTTATTATTTTAATTCTCTTTTATAATTAAATATATATTTTTCTCAATATATAACCATATATGATAAATATCACGATAAATAACATACAAGTTTGTATTTTAACATCGTCCTTGTAGTTTTATAAGCTGATAATTAAACTGAAGCAAACATCTTTACTGTGAACTAAATTTACTGTGTATCTTCATTCCTTTTGCCGTCCTTTTTCATTTGATTTTTCCTACTGGGAAGTTAGAATTTCCGAGGAGAAAGCGAACGCACCATTAGCTGGTAACAACGGTGGCAATGGAAGCTAACATATCAAGTTAACGTTATCTTTAACAGTTTATTTAGCTGCTGGAGCAGATTAAAACGATGATGCCTCAAACTTAGATCGTTGTCGCTGGTTTTACCTTCACCCATTCACCTGTCGCATTTAGTAAAGTAAAGCCAAACTTTAGAGCGCGTTCATGTTCTTCTAGTCGGAAATTCGGAGTTCCGAGGAGAAAGCGAACGCACCATAGCGAAACGGAAGCTAACAAATCAAGGTAACGTTATCTTAAACATTTTATTTACCTACTGGAGCAGATTAAGATGAGGATGTCTCACTTAGATCGTTGTCTGTCGCTAGTTTCATCACCCAGTTACCCATCACATTTAGTGAAGTGGACCCAAGCTTTAGCGTGCGTTCTTTCTACCATGCTTGCTCTGTTTACAACGGGCTCGCAGGGACCGGCGACATAACGCTCTTGCGCATGCGCAACTGTCTTGGCAGTACCGAAACGAGGCACCGTTTGAAATGACGTGAATCGGTGTTCGGTCGGTACTATGGAATTCGGTCGGTACCTTAAAAAGTACCGAATTCGGTACTCATCCCTAGATAATAGCACTGGTCTCCACTCCAGTAGACTTCAATGCTGACACTTACATCTTCTTCAATTTGTACAGCACAGTCTAATAAAGGCAGGTTGTTGTTGTGAGCATCCTCCCTAGTGAACTTGATGTTCTTGTCCATTGTGTTAATGTGCTTCCTGCCTGAGAATTTTGACCCATGTGTCGTCCACATATCTGAGCCAGTGGCTTTCTGTTGTTCCATTGTAGTAGTTCAAGGCTCCGGTATCCACTTCCTCCAGCTCTCACAGATTTCAGTTGTCTGTTTCCACCGTTAGGAACATATTGAGGAAATGGAAGACCACAGACACGGTTCAAGTTAAGAGAAGAATGGTGAGAACAGTCAAAGTCACCCTACAGACCAGCACCAAAGACCTACAACATCATCTTGCTGCACATAGATTCACTTTACACAAGGAGATGCTGTATGTGAGAGTGATGCAGAGGAAGCCTTTTCTCCGCCTACAGCACAAACAGAGCCTCTTGAGGTTTGCCAAAGCTTAATTGGACAAGCCGGCTGTATTTTGGAAAGGGGTGTTGTGGGCTGATGAAACTAAAATAGAGTAAATTGGGCAATACAAGAAGCATCATGCATGGAGGATAAAGAACTCGGCATTCCAAGAAAAACACCTGCTACCTACAGTAAAACATGGTGGTGGTTCCATCATGCTGTGGGCTGTGTGGCCAGTGCAGGGACTGGGAATCTTGGTAAAGTTGAGGGACGCATGAATTCCACTCAATATCAGTAGATTCTGGAGACCAATGTCCAGGAAACAGTGACAAAGCTGAAGCTGCACCGGGGCTGGATCTTTCAACAAGACAACAACCCTAAACACTGTTCAGTATCTACTAATGCATTCATGCAGAGGAACAAGTAGAATGTTCTGGAATGTTCATCTCAGTCCCCAGACCTGAATATTATTGAACATCTGAGGTGTGAGTTAAAGAGAGCTGTCCATGCTCAGGAGCCATCAGACCTGAATGAACTAGAGATGTTTTTAAAGAAGAATGGTCCAGAATACCTTCAGCCAGAATCCAGACTCTCATTGGAAGCTATAGGAAGCATTTAGAGGCTGTTATTCCTGCAAAAGGAGGATCTAGCTTATATAGCTTAGCATAAAACACAGTAAGTGAATGGATCCAACTAGCATTGTGAGTAAAAATGTCCTTAAAATCACTCGGTGGTGATCCCAATTATGCTTAGTGACCTAAATAATCAGTCACATAAAGGAATCGCAGGTGCCACTTTTGTGTGACCTTCATCATCCTCTTCTTATTCTGCTCATCATCATCCTCTTCTTATTCTGCTCATTCTACTTTGCCTTCCTCAGGATCCACTGATTTCCATCTTTCCTACTCACTCTCTCTCTCTTTGCATTTTTTAACCACAATTGTCTATGTTTGCTTATGTTAAACATACTTTTAATCCTTTTCTAAAATCTTTTAAATATTTTCAGTCTTGTGTTTTTGTGAAGCACCTTGTGAGTTTGATCTTGAGAGGCGCTATAGAAAAGATGGCTTTCTTTTTTTCTTAAAGACTACCTTATGACAAAGCACCGCTGTAAGCCTCCGCTGGCTGCCCCAAAGACAGCTTCTGTAAACACAGATGCACGCGTTGTTAGCGAACCAAAATAAAATCCACACAAAAACACACACAAGCTCCAATCTCACCTGTGCAAATGCAATGTGCCATTGTGTGTGTGTGTGTGTGTGTGTGCGTGTGTGTGTGTGCGTGTGCGTGTGTGTGTGTGTGTGTGTGCTCGTCTATACATCAAAGCAAGGACCAACGACAAGCTTTTTACCAGCGAATTGAGGACAGTAGCAAAGCGAGGACATTTTGCTGGTCCTCACTTGCTGGTCACAGAGCTTTACTTGTTAGATTTAGAGGTTTGGTGTGAGGTCGGTTTTGTTAGGTTAGGCTAGGAATAAACAGTCACTAAAATGAATGGAAGTCAATGACGATCCTCACAACCAATGCTAGACAGGAATGTGTGTGAGTGTGTGTACTTGTCTTTATAGGTTTAAGGGGACATATTTTAACTGTAACCTGTAATGTGTGGACATTTTACATTGTGGGAACATTTTGCTGGTCCACACAATGCTAAGCACCCTAAAACCTGGTTTTGGGGGTATGTTGTGAATAACCTTTCATTTTAGGTTGGGAATAGAACCCAGTTGGTTAAGGTTAGGGCTAGAGTATGGGCTAGGCATTGTGGAGTCACAAAAATGAATGGAAGTCAATGGAGGTCCACAAAAACATATAAATACAATTGTGTGTGTGTGTGTGTGTGTGTGTGTGTGTGTGTGTGTGTGTGTGTGTGTGTGTGTGTGTGTGTGTGTGTGTGTGTGTGTGTGTGTGTGTGTGTGTGTGTGTGTGTGTGTGTGTGTGTGTGTGTGTGTGTGTGTGTACATGTATGTGTGAGGGTGTGCGCGATTCCGCGTAACCATGTAGCACGAGACCAACAGTGTTTGGTCACCTAACACACTGGTGAGACTCGGTTATTATGTATCCTCAAGGTCTTTAACAGAACAGCAGCCTTTCACTCACCTATTGGTCCTTTATCCTCACCTTTATTTCCTCGTGACCGGTCCGAGCTCTGTTCCATCTGCTCAAGTAAAGAGAAATGGTACATCTGTTTACTCCTGCATTTTAATACCACCTATTGATCTGCATCTGTACAAATAAAGTAATATTAAAGACCTGCCTGTAAAATGTCACTCAGAGCTCCAAAAGACGGAGTTACATGGGTTTAAAGCTTCTTTCCAGAGTATTTCTCCTATCTGATGGCACCATCTAGTGGCTGACAAGCATATCACACTCCTTCTGTTTGTTTAAGATGGTGACTTCTCTTTTCTGTTTATAACTGTGCTTCTGTAGTCGACAAACGGAGCTAAAACATGTTGTTTCACGAGTATTATTCTCATGTCATGTTGTGTTTTTATATATTTATATTTTAGAGACTTTCTTGTCCGTGAAAAGTTCAACTCTGCATCAGCCGAGGTATTCCTTAAATTTGAAGCACGTAAGCGGTAGTCTAACGCTATTGGTTAGTTCTGGTCGGCGCTCAGTTTCCTATTGCACGGAGCTCAGCAGGGCAGGGGGCGTGCTTAGCAAAAAAAAAAAAAAAGACGCATGGCTTACATTATATCACTTTACATGATAAGACAATCACTTTTACGGATTTCTGACAAATCATACATAATTTCTGAAAGAGGCGAACTCCGGAAAGATACTTTAAGACAAAGACATTTGGGATAAAAATGGCATGAAATGTTTTTCTTTCAATAAATAACTATCCATAGTAACAACGTGTTTGCACCATGAGGCATACGGTTCTGCTACCACTACAACCTGAATCTGTAGGCCAGGGACACCGTAAAGGAGGGAAAGGTTAGGATGATTGTAAGGGCCCACGGCTGTCAGGGGATACAGAAATGTTTCAAACTTTAATAATAAAAAAAAACTTTAAAAATCATAAATACTTTACTTATCAGTATTTTTTCTTATTGAAGACATTAAACAATCTTCATATCATATGAAATGAATATTTATTCAGAGGTCTCTACTTTATTTTCACAAATTCATTTAATCAAACAATAAAACAGCAGCCCCATGTTTGTAGCTAAATGCTTTTAGCTATAGCTAATCTGCAGCATTTGTCACAAGATGGACTCATACAATCATGAATTAAAGAGAAGAAAGAAAACAAATATGCACAATAAAATGACAGAAAAATATCAGTTTAAGACACAGAAAAGTTATAACAAAGGGAAAAGCAAATAACGGTTAAATCTATGAAACATGTGAGCAACGCTGCTGCTGGGACAGCCAGGAATTAGTTTGCATTTTAAAAGGAAGCATATTCCAAAGCCCTGCACCCTGACAGAGTAGTCCAAGCAAAGGTGGTTTTACGGTACCTTGTAATTTCCACAAGAGGCTGCTCTGGTGCAGCTGGTTAGCTGAGTCACACAGGGGTTTTGGTGCCATTTTATTTGTGCACTTAAAGTTATTTTTAAAACACTCAAACTAATACAATTTGTGAATGTCTTAAGGCTGTAATTTGACAGTATGTTACAATGATGATATCTAATTGTTTTTATTTTTCTACAATCTTCAGGGCCTTGTTCTAAAGCTGTTCCAGGGGTTTAAGTGGGGTCTGGTTAGTCTGTGACCATACCGTAGATACAGACAGAAGGTCATTGAGTTTAAAACATCCGTGCACATTCCGACGTCAGGCAGTGTTTTATGATCATAAAACAGGTAATATTTGACCTGACAACCTTGCAGTTTTTTTTACATGACTTTTAAAAGTCTAAAATGGCCATATGATCAGGGTCAGAGGTGATTGTACCATCTAACGCAAGCGCATATTTGAATTCAGCATTAGCATTAGGATTTGCTAGGCTATGCAACTGCTTTTAAATAGATTTTCTATTTCCCTTTGCATCAGAGAGTACATTTATATAACAATCAGGGTTCGAAGCCCGTGTTGTTTTTTCATTATTCTTCGCTAAAGTGATATGGGCACAAGAGCCAGAAAATGCCATGAAAAATTTAACGTGGCAGTCTGATAGAAAATCCCGACAGCTACTCGGTTTCAAAAACTCATACCCAGAAGCACCTAGGTGGTGCTATTGCGAAGGTCAATGTGTTTTAGCTAATAACTCCCAAACCAAAGGTCCCACACACAAACATTTTATATGTGCTTGATCCTTGGATGATTCTGCATATGTTTTGCATTGGCCACGCCCATTTCCGCCTAACTAGATTTTATCTAGATCGCAAAAACAACAAAACCTATTTTTAACCACCAATCCGTCACTTTTCGTCGAATCAACTTGAAACTTGGGATATATGATCTATAGATAAACATCAGTAATTCTGATGAAGAAAATTGCAGAAATGTTTAAAATTGCTCAAATGACACATGGTCAAATTCTGTGTGCTAGCTAGCACATGACCTAATTGATGATATCCACCATTTTCTGGATTAAACGATGAGACTCTGAATTCTAATAAAGTATGAGCAGTAATCCCTAAGTATCTAATTTTGTTCTGATTAACCAAGAAAAAGGATCAAAAAGTTTGTTTCAGCATAACGGCTTCATGGATTTCTACAAAACTTGGCACAGATGTTCATTAAGCCATATTTTTAAAAAAAATGAAATGGTAATGGCTTATTGGCCTAAACATTTTTAGCCCTTTTACTCATGAAAAATATGTATTCTATCCAGAAACTTACAGAACATATTCATAATAGTGTCATCCACAACCACAAGACATACTTTCAATTTTGCCCTTCGTGGTGCTGTTGTTGCCAAAAAATGCTTTGGGCAGTTTTCTCCACATGCGTTCAGTACAGAAACACATTTTGTTATCCTGGGTGTTCATTGAGTCATACAAATTTAGAGGAATATTTTGAAAAGGTTTTACAGTTATGCACATTAGTAGAATATTACATTTTATGTAAAATATATTTTCATTAACACCTCCCGGCCGTCGAACCCAATCAAATCCAAACTTGCCTGGGAAGAGGTGACGAGTGGCTGACCATCAATGTTAATGTTTTTTTTTTGATATTTTATTTCATTTAGGAAATATGAGCTTTCAAAATCAAACATTTTAAATGAAAAAGTTTTTTTGTATCACTTTAAAAGGTTTTGACATTTTTCAAAGCTCTTCATATCAACAGTACCAAAGGTACTGTACTCATGTGTATATGTTGATTTTCAGCTTGATCCAACAATGGGGGGTGCTACAAATAGGAAGAATTTATACTGTCAAAATGGCTAAATGGACCTGGTTTATGATTGTGTAAAATTACAAAATTGAAAAATTTACTAAAAGTCATTATTTGCGTGTAGGAGGTTCTCAGGTTTAGTTAACTACATAGTAATAGATGATATAACGAAAATCGCTGCTCCGTGAAAAAGTTTACTCTTCCTATTTATGAAAATGTTTTTTAGGCTAGCAGTTGTAGCGTGAATTCCATTAAGTCAAACTTCTTGAAATTTGGCACAGAGTTTACCTTTAAGTTGTTTATGAGACACATAAAATGTTGTCCTGATTTGAGCACCCCCTTGTGTTAAATATTAAACACGGGTTTTAAACACTTTTTAAATTCTCCACATTTTATTTATAGCTATACTATGTTAGAACGTTGTTAGGAGGCATGAAAGAAAGTGTATTTGAGCTCATTTGTTCCCAAACTTGCCATTGCAGCTTTAAGAGCTAGCATTTCATAGCTTGGTACGCTTAGTGCCAGAGGGCATTTTAATGTCATGAGATGAGGGAAAAAAACAAAAAAAAAAATATAATAAGTGCCAAAAAAAAAAACATAAAACATCCTGGACTCATACTGAACAGTGACATCAGACAAAAATCTGTTTTCTCTATAGAAAAACTTGAGTGTGTGTGTGTGTGTGTGTGTGTGTGTGTGTTGGAGGGGTCCAAAGCTGCTGAGTTCTGTACTACACACACACTCCCATGCAAAGATGAGCAAAGCTAAAATCTTCAAAGGCAAGTTGCTGGTTGTTGAGATTGCAGCGACTGAACCTCACAACTATGTGTTGTGTCTCAGAAACACACGTGATGTTCCCCAAACACACACATGCACAGTTCAGAGCTCCACATAAACCGTGACCCTATGTTTGTCTGCTTGTAGCCAAGGCGGTTATGAGGCCACGGTGAGTACGGCCCAGACTCATTTCCTGTGTCGCTGCATTGTTCCGTTTCCCACATACTGCAGAAGCCTTCCTCATGTGGTCCTCATGTGGTTTGTTTCACCAAACAGCGCCCTCTGCTGTTTACAGCCTAGAATTACAGCAAAGCCTCACCAGCCTGTTTCTGGTTGTTGCACTTTCTGTCTTTTTTCATGATTGTTTTCTAACATCGGATCTTTCTGGAGAGAAACCTAATGCTTGTTTAACAAAAACCGTGACCCATGACGTCAGGCTTCAGTCACATGTCAGCATATTACATTTTCAGAATTCAGCTCTGCCCTGGTTTTCATATCTAACGTGTCTCTCTGTCAGGATATGGAGCTGCTGGAATCAGTGTTGCGTTCAGGAGCAGCTGGCCTTGACTCTGAAGAGACGTGGGACATTCATGGTGTTAATCCAACCGGATCGCGCTCGTCCTCTGGTCTGAGCCGGCAGGAGCGCAGCAGGCAGCTACAAGAGGACGTGAGCGTGGTGGAGAAAGACTCTAGCAAGCTGAACGCCCTGCAGCTTCGACTCGACGAGTCCCAGAAAGTCCTTCTGAAAGAGAGAGAGTAAGATGAGACACTCCTGTTCTGGATGTGTTTAGGCCGATTCACACGGCAGGACTGTCCACTGATGATCCTTATATAAGATCCCACACATCCATTAAAAAATACCAGCTTTCAGTGTGAGGTGTGCAGCAATACAGCAGAAAATACACACTATGCACAAACTGCTTTCACTCTCCAGCATCCCTCACTCATGGGAAAACTTGCAAAATGAAGTGTGAGTTTGGAGCAGTGCCGGCACTCTGCCCACGCGCGTCACACACCGTGTGTGTCCAGGAGTGCACCAGTAAATCAGCTATGGAATAAGACGCCTTGCAAACTGAGCAGCGTCAGCAACAGCCAGACCAGGCTGGAGGAGAGAGAGCAACAGAAACGAATCATTCAAGGCCTCGCTCGCACCCAACACCCACCCACCCACACACACCCACACGTCCAACAATCACTGGCAGGGTGGGCTGTAAAGGCTCCCATGTTGCCGGGTTGGAGTAAAAAAATATGGCAGAGGAACGTGCAGCTCGCTTTCTGTCCTTTCACATGACATTAGGCCAAACCCGAACAGGCAGAATGCTCGTCTGTCCAGGATATGAGGCCAAGACAATACACAGATGAAAGCTATAATTTATGACTGGAGCAGGTCCAACATGCCCTTAACAAACCCCATGTGGCAGCAGTAGCTGACATGGTGAACTTTAGAGCCACTATGGTATCCTGGGGGCCTAAGCTTGCCATGTATGTATGCGTTTTTAACATTAGCATAAAGAAGGTCGATTATCTTATTGTCTCTGGTGTAGCACTTCACATACCGGGCAAAGGTGGGGAGGGTGGAGGAGAGGGAGGCGTGATTAAAATCCCAGCTGATGAGATGATTGAGTCAGGGTGATGAAGATGACTAACGTGCTGTTTCACTCCCCCCACAGAGACAAGCTCGCACTGAGTAAAAGCATTGAGAGGCTGGAGGCTGAACTCAGTCAATGGAAACTTAAATACGAGGAGCTCAGCAAGAGCAAACAGGAAGCCCTCAAACAGGTATGACTCTGAGAAGCTGATGCTGTACCACTGGGGTGCAGTCTGTGGTGAAAGATCAACCCAGTATCAAGTCGTGCGTGCGTGTGTTTGCTATATCTCACGTTTAGCTGAACCTGCTGAAGGAAATGCATCAGGATGAACTTGGCCGCATATCTGAGGACTTGGAGGATGAACTGGGAGCTCGGACAAGCATGGACAAGAAGCTCGCTGAGCTTCGGGTTGAGGTGAGGAGAACAGACAGACTTGATCCAAGGGGTTCACATAGGCTACGTAGATGCTGATGTGGTCCTGATGTGAAAACTGGGCGGTTTCATCTGCTCTCTTGTTCATTCAAAACCCAGAGGACCCCAGGGTCCCCTTTTTAGGGAGTGGGATGCAAAGTTAGAAGTCTGCTGCTTCCTACCAACCAGGCCATTTTCTACAGTTACTGTACAGTTTTCCCCCCAACACCGTTTTGGTCCTGCTAAGACCGTTCCTGCTGTTTAAAGCTGTTATGGCGAGGTACTGAGGTTGGAAATATCGCTGCATCTAAAACCAGCAGCCACCTAACCAGACTTCTTCTGACTCTAGATCAGGGGTGTCCAAACTTCTGCAAAGAGGGCCAGATTTTAGAAAGTGAAGATGCCTGGAGGGCCAGGGTTCCTTCTGACATTGTTTTCCATAACAAAGTACATTTAATGAAGCACAATTAAATAGATTTAAAAATCTGAAACAAAAACTAAATAAAAATGAGAAGTAATGGAAAAATGCTGAACTATTACGACCTTGGTCAGTGAGTCACCCTGCTTTTCTGCAGGACAGGTGTGTCTTGTTACTCAATAAACTAGACTGATACTCTGTTAAGAACTTCTCTTTTATTCCGCCATGACACCATCCAACTCCAGCACAAAAAGGGGATTCCTCCGGAAACAACCACACACTTTCAGAATAAAAGCATATATGCCAACAGGACATTTGTTTAACATAAAAGCATTACTAACAATCTCACCTATCCTTTTAAAAGAAATTATATTTATCACTTACACCTATAAAGATGTGCTCTTTCAAAAAACGAACAAAACCAACTGACTGTGATATGTAAGACCGGATAGGTTTAATACATTTTTTTATTTATTCAACAGTCCATTGCCCCTCACTCAGCGTTTTCAGTAGCTGAAAGCAGGATGCCCCCTTTTTTGCGAGACAGTCTGCAAGTTGAGCTTTGGCGCTGTGACACAACACTTGCTCAACCTTTTGGGTTTGAATGAGCTCCCTTATGCTGCTCATTTCAAGGCAAAGTCTTTTTTCAGAGACCGACTTCTAGGGATGGGTACCGAATTCGGTACTTTTTAAGGTACCGACCGAATTGCATAGTACCGACCGAGCACCGATTCACGTAATTTGAAACGGTGCTTCGTTTCGGTACCCGTCCTTCATAACGAGAACTTGCCTAGACAGCTGCGCAAGAGCGTTATGTCATCGGTCGCTGTGAGCCAGTTGTAAACAGAGCAGCATGGTAGAAAGAACCAAAGCTAAAGCTTGGGTCCACTTCACTAAATGTGATGGGTAACTGGGTGATGATGAAACCAGCGACAACGATCTAAGTGAGACATCCTCATCTTAATCTGCTCCGGTAGGTAAATAAAATGTTTAAGATGACGTTAGCTTGATATGTTAGCTTCTGTTTCGCTAATGGTGCGTTCGCTTTCTCCTCGGAACTCCGAATTTTCGACTGGAAGAACATGAACGCGCTCTAAAGTTTGGCTTCACTTTACTAAATGCGACGGGTGATTGGGTGAAGACGAAACCAGCGACAACGATCTAAGTGTGAGGCATCATCGTTTTAATCTGCTCCAGCAGCTAAATAAACTGTTTAAGATAGCTTGATATGTTAGCTTCCATTGCTACCATTGTTATCAGCTAATGGTGCGTTCACTTTCTCCTTGGAAATTCTAACTTCCCAGTAGGAAAAATCAATTGAAAAAGGACGGCAAAAGGAATGAAGATACACAGTAAATTTAGTTCACAGTAAAGATGTTTGCTTCAGTTTAATTATCAGCTTATAAAACTGCAAGAACGATGTTAAAATACACACAGTTGTATGTTATTTATCGTGATATTTATCAAATATGGTTATATATTGAGAAAAATATATATTTAATTATAAAAGAGAATTAAAATATTAAACATTAAAAAGTATCAAAAATTGGTACCGTTAAGTACCGGTATCGATTCCTAGGTACCGGGAATTAGTACCGGATCGATTCAAATGTCAAAGGTACCCATCCCTACCGACTTCGTTGGCTTGAGTGCATCGACAAGAGAATGGTTGTCAGTAATACAGATTATGGGGACAGCATGTTTTAAGTCTCCAGTTGTCAACTCTGAAAACAGTGTAGACAGGAAAAGTGCATTATCAATTCCATCAGACATTGCCAGTGTTTCGCCCGCTAGTGTGCTCCGTACAACTCTCTTAACTCTTCGTGACTGCCAGGAGAGTGGTGAGAACTTTCCATCCTTCCCCATGAGGACAGTGAGATGTCCTCCTTGTGTTCCTCCGTCGGGAAGATTTCCAAAAGAAGCATCACTGAAGACAGCAATCTTGAGATCGCTGTCTCTGCCCAGTTGTCCAAAGTTCAAAGTTACACTCTTTGTCTTCAGCTTGCACACTACTCTGTTAGTTTCATGAATTGTGTTGGCAGTTGCATCCTTCATGCTTGACGCCAACATGCTTACGTCAAACATTATATCTGGCCTGGTTTGTCTTGCTACCCAAAGAAGTTGACCCACTTTGGATCTGAGTTGATCCTTTTCTCCTGGTAAGAGAAGTGACTCTTGTTGTACAGTGCGTTGGGGCTCCACATGTATGGGCTGCAGTTGCTGGATGTAGGTTTCCTGGTGTCTGTGTACCTTTTTGTCAATAGTCACAAAATCCATTCCCACATAACTGAAGTTGTTCTGCTCTTCACGACCAACTTGAAATGCAGCCCTTAGCTGGGGTATCACTGTTGAAGAGAAGCTCTCTGTTCCTCCCCAAATTAAGTCATCCACATGACAAGCAAGTACTCCAACAACATAGCCTTCTTGACCCGTCCAAAAGAAAACAGCAGGATCAACCTTTGATATTTTTCCTCCAAGTCTCTGTACAATCTCCTTTACACGATTGTACCAATACAGTGATGCATCTGCTAATCCACACACACATTTTTTTAGTTTCCAGTCTGCCGTCGGAGTGTGCTACTGGTGGAGGTCTGATATAAAGATCACGTGACAGTTCAATTCCTTGTAGAAATGTAGATTTAATATCCATCGAGTTAAGCGTCCATGTTCTCTGGCAGATAACTGCAACATGCATGTGAAGGGACTCTGAAGCACATGTCGGTGAGTCCTTTTGTAGTTCTGACTCTTGTAATTCTTCAAATCCTCTGGCCACCAAACGTGCTTTAGGTTTTAGTCCATCAGACGTCTCCTTCACAGTGCAGACCCATCTTGTGGAGATTGACTTTTGCCCTTCATCTCTAACCTCTACAAAAACATCATTGTCCTTCCAACTTTTTATCCCGTCTTGTTTTGCATCATCAAATGCTAAATCTCCCATCACAAACACCTCCTCACTTGTACCTGTTACATCCACTTCCATGTCAACCTCTACCTGGAAATCTTCCAGTTGTTTTATGTCAACTGAACTGGTGTTTCCTGCCAAAGAGTTAGGTTCCACAAGAACCATACTGTACCAGTTTCTATATTTGCCTGTGGCTTTTCCTGCATGGCCCAGCACTTTAGCTGTATGAAGGCCTCCAGTTTCACGATCTTTGTATTTTATCACCTGTCCAGGTTTCAAACAAACAATCTCGGGCTGCACATCACTCTGTGCGTTCCTTTCATATTCTCCTCTTGTTGTTGCAGGTTCTGCAGTAGTTTCTCCAGCATCCTCACCAGCTGTTACTTCTGGTTGTCCCAGTGTGTTTGTGTGCTTTGCAGCCTCCATGTCATCAACAAAGTCTCTTGTCCTCTCCTGACTTAGCACAGCATTTTCTTTTATTTCTGCGTAGTTTTCCAGTTGTAAATCATCTTTCTCGTTGTCCACCTTTTTCAGTCTGAGTTGATGGACTCTGATACACATTCCACCATGTCTGACAAACACCACTGCACCATCTTGTCCAATGACGACTCCTGGTCCTTTCCACTCTGAGGAATCCACTCTCTTATAATAGACTTTGTCACCAACTTCATACTTGTCATCTCCATGTCGAATCTGTTTACGCAAAGCTCGTCTTATTCTTTCTGAACATTCTGCTTCTGTAAATGCTTTTCTTGATGCATGCAGAGCCGAGATGTGATTTACCACCCATTCGCTTTTTGTTGTGCCTTCCAATGCAGGTGTTTTGTCAGTCAGCACAGATGGTAGGTTGGGATTCTGTCTGAACACCAGCTGATATGGACTATAACCATGCACGCTCTGCATAGTGTTTTTAGCCATTATCGCCCAGTCCAATGCAGTATCCCAGTCACAGCTTGTGTCCGTTTTCACTTTCATTACGATTTCCGTGAGCGTCTGATTATGTCTTTCAAGTAGCCCATTGCTCCATGGGCTGTATGCTGCTGTCGTCTTTACTTCTATGTTGAAGTTCTCTGCCGTGTCCCGGACCTCATCATTGTTAAACTCTCCCCCATTGTCACTGAACAGCTTTTTAGGTGGACCATGCACACTTATCCATACATGAATGAAGTGTTTAACAATTTCAGATGGCTTCTTCATGGTTAGTATGCTTCCTGCACTAAATCTTGTGAACTGATCAATGACATGGAGGTACCACATCCCCGGCTTAAGTTCATGTAGATCAATTGCCACAGTTTCATTGTACTGAGATGCCAGTGGAAGACCAACAACTGGCTTTGGCCTGGTTCTGCCGTATCTCTGACATGTTTCACATTGTTCTACCACCTTTTGCAGAATAGATCCACACTCTTTGTCTTTATTGCCTGAACTTGTCAGCAGTCTGTTAAGTTTTTCAGCAGATGTGTGCCCAAACTGCTTGTGAAGTTTAATCAGCATTTTTGTCTTCTCTGCAGAAGTCATTGTTTCTGTGAGTGCCAGTATCTGTTCTTCATCCTTCTTTACATTATCCGTTATGACATTGTCATGATAACTAGACTGTATATTGTTATCCATTATGTTCACACAGCAGTGACCGGAGCTGGTAAAGTCAAGCTTCACAGGTTTGTTAAACATCACTGCGCTGTCATTTTCCATGTTAAGCACTGTTCCTGCCTTTTTCATCGATTCTTTAATTAAAAGCAAAGGTATTTTTGTTGGGACAACTTCTGTTTCGATCTGACACTTAGTCTGTCCAACATTTGCTGGTATCTTTACCCTTTTGATGGATTTTACTATTTTTCCATCTCCAAACTTGAAGGGTCTACTGCTGTGCACTTCTGACATCTTTAGTTTTTTTACTTCAACTGGAGTTAGCTTGATAATATAGCTGTCAAGCCATTCTTGTCCACATACTGTTTTGGTGCATGCTGTGTCTATTATTGCCGAACCAAGGCACTCAGTCATAAATATTTCCGCATCTGAGGGTGCCTCTTTTGTATATAGAGCAATGTTGCACTTCCTCCACCTTCTCTGACTCACCAGCATAGGTAAGTTTAGCTTGCTCACCTTTGTTTGAACAGTCTTTTGCCCAGTAAAATGTGCTCTGACAGTCTGCACATCTTGATCTGCGTCCATCCCTGTCCAGTGGATTAGTTCCAGGGAGTGACGCCTTTTGTTTATCGTGGCTGATTCCAAGAGTAGCGCGGTTTGCTTTTCTGTTCTGTTAAGTAGGCAGTTTCTTGATTAATTCCCACAGCTTGAGTCGACTTCCCTCCGAAGATCCTTTTTAACGCTGATTTCATCAAAACAAACGTTAAATCTTTGCATGCAGTTAGGGCCAGCTGTCGATCTTTTGCATCCAAACAGGCAGTATCCAACAGCTTGAGAGCTAACACCGCATCCGGAAGCTCCATCTTGTATTTCCGCATCTGCAAGTATCTCTGTTCAAAGTCAATGATATAGTCCTCCATGGACACGTTGCCATCTCTCATGATTCGGTCAAAGTTAGTGCATGCTTCATAAACACGGTCCTTTTCTTCTTTAAGAAATAAATCACCAAGTTTTCGAAGTAACGTCTGCATTCCGTCATCTTCATTCAAATCATCCACCGATATTTCCATCGCAACTTCTCTTGCTCTTCCAGATAGTGCCAAAGCCACCGCGAGCGCTTGTTTATTTTTCTCCAAGTCCGTAACCCGAATCCAAATGGCGACTTTGTTTTTCCAGCTTTCATAGGACTTCTTTTCATCGAAGCCTGGTGGGACTCTGTAGTTGTTAGCCATCCTCTGCTACCAATGTTACTCAATAAACTAGACTGATACTCTGTTAAGAACTTCTCTTTTATTCCGCCATGACACCATCCAACTCCAGCACAAAAAGGGGATTCCTCCGGAAACAACCACACACTTTCAGAATAAAAGCATATATGCCAACAGGACATTTGTTTAACATAAAAGCATTATTAACATGTCTAGTCTGTGAGTGCCTGAAACAGACCTGTATACAGATATGAAAATGGGTCAAGGGGAAAAAAGGTGCCAGTAATTTAGGACGTTTCAGATGTAAAAGCATCCACCTGGTGCATCTGTGAAAGAAAATAATCAAGCAGAGTTCTTTAATAAGCTAGAATATAAAGAATCTAAACATTTTCTCATTTCTTCCGGCTCTTGGAGAGTACAAACACTTTTTTCCTCCTCTCCTCCCTATCTTATCCCAAGGCGCTTTGTCTGTCTTTGGGTGCACGACGCTTCTGCATTTTTTCTGGAAACTGGAAATTATTAAACATGGATCTGGTCAGTTGGTCTCTCAACGCAATTGACAAAATTTTTTCAACGATAAGAGCGGGAGAAGGGGCTCCCGGTTGCCCCTCTGGGACAGAGCCAGCTGGGCATATCATGAACTCCTGGAAACAGTGGAACCTGATCTGCCTCTCTCAACTGTCTGTAGAGGATTCCGAAGACGTTTGGATATTCGTGGTGTTGGTGTCAGGTTTCTTGCCTTTTGGCCTGAGCGGTTACCTGGCTTATTGGAAAATTAATGAGCTTTTGAGGAATATTGGCTCAATCCCGGAGCTCAGGGATGGATTACACCGTGCTGTGAACACACAAACTCATATAATTGTCAAGATGAGTCATACGCTTGGAACTTTGGCTGAGATTCAGGCTCTGGCACAGAAGGTGGATTCAATCAAGGGGCGAGTTGACGGGACAGCACGATTGGGAATAGATTAATTACGCCATTATTGGATTTAGAGGGGTTGGAGACCAACAGAACTTAAAGATAGAGAGGAAATTATCTCTGGCCCCAAAACAAGTTCTTATCTGAATCTGGTGCCTGTGAGGCTGAAGTGATCCCCCCCCCCCCCCCCCCCCCCCCGAAGAAATGTGGAATGCTGCCGTCGCCATGGCAGCTCTCTCTCCCTATCCCAGCCTGGGCGGGACTGTGACCGGTGAAGGCCGTGGAACCGTTTCCAGGAGTCACTGTGCTCTCTAAACCCAACTACCTCCCTCCCCTGTCCACACGGAGGTAACAAGTGCTGCTCATTGCGGCTGCGTGCATTGATGTGAGGACAGTCAGCAAAGCTACCCTCCCTGTGGAGGGTAACTCTGAAGTGCCTTTTTTCCTCCATCTGAACAAATCCTCATGTAAACCCCTCTGACCTCTATTAAGGTAGCACGACTCGGGTTGCGAATGACCACAGTCGCCAATTCTTGTCTTGTGTCTATGCCTATGTATGTATGTCTGATCTCAAAATTGTGTGTATTGAAACTCTAATTTCCCTCTGGGATTAATACAGAATCTTTGAATTGAATTTGAATCGAATTGAATTGAATTGAACTAAGCATTAGAAGAAATAAGACCAGCCTCTGTTCTGTATAACGTGGGAAGTAAGCCGCTGTGGTTTCTGCTCATCTGGAGGCAAAGACTGAGACATGTTTAGTAGAGCTGTGGCGACGCATCGATGACGTCGACGGCTCGATTCTAAAAATTTGTCGATGTCAGATCTGGTAGTCGACGCACCACGCCCACTTGTTGCATCCCCAGGAGTTTGTAAATAGAAGAGGAATCTGCCTGTTTTTCCTCTACGTTGCCCTCTTCTCCACCTTCACTAACATCTCCGCCAAATACCGAAGACTCGGAACAATGTCCGTCCGCTACGAGATTCCTTTCCTGTTTTGCCCGCCTTCGTCTCCCGGCAACGGACAACAACTTCCGGGGTCAGATGCGCTGCTTCGTCTCCATCGCAGATGTAGAAAATCACCGGGAGCGTTTCTCCCTTCATAAAGGAGCTTCTTTTAGACATTAGGAGAGCTGTTTTGGTGGTAGCAGTCTCTCCTCCGTGCTGGTCTGTTTGCTGCTGGGTATTTTTGGTTTATTTAAACTTGGTAACTTGAACTTAACGTTGGTAAAGCTACTGTTAGCATTTTCGCTAACAGCTTCTTGCGTTTGGATAAGCTGTTATGTTTTGGTTTAGAGTTCATCGTTTTTGTGGTGCAGATCTCCCTTTTATTACATTTAGAGTGTTGTGGGTTTTCGGTTTAGTTTAAAATATCACCTTAAGTTTGGTTTAACCGCCCAGTTTAGAATTTGGACCTTTGGAGATCCTTATTTTGGTCCAGAACCCTGTAATCTTTGCCCAGTGGGACATTCCAGGTTATTTGTACTTTTGTTTTAATTTCCCACATGCAGAATTAGTTTTATTATTCCCAACCTGTGGATGGAAAGATTTAGGTTTTTTTTTTTTGTAAGTCAACCTGATCATTTTAACTTTTAAATCCCATTATTGTCCCTTCCTTTTTGTACATGAGCCAAACTCCCCAGGAAGGATCGTAATACCATTCGCCTCACGCACATAAGTGACCAAATCAAAGCAGCATGGAGACACTCCGTCTCCAACCACCTCTCAGGCAGCAGCCTGCTCTCCCACGTTCTATATGTCACCAGAACATAACCAAAGCAGTGTTATACAAAATGGAAGGCCTGTAGTGTTTATTCTCTTACAGTAACAATTCATCAATTTTTTGGAGGAATTTATTTGAGATTTTTTGGTTTTTATTAATTGTGCAATAGAAAATTAATCGCTAGATTAATCATCGAAATAGTCATTAGAATAGTCGACTATTCGATAAAATAATCGTCAGAATAATCATCTTAAAAATAATCGTTTACCCCCAGCCCTAATGTTTAGCCACATGTCTACCATGTCCTCAGTCCAAGGACGGTGACAGACAGAGAGAGGATATCAGGTGATAAGGGTGTTTGTCTGGAGGTCTCCCACAGGAAGGTTTAGGACCCCCCCCCCCCCCGGCTCTCACCTGATCTCGGATCCTGATTGGTTCTCATTCTGATCCAAAAATCCGGTGGTAGAATGCTAAATGTTAGTTGGTCACATATATTCTGTAAATCATGTAACGTTGATGATAACTCTATAGGCCAATAAGAGAATTTCCTGTGAGCACACTAAATCTCTACAGCTGATAACCTTTACTTATTATTACAGTCATGTCCTCATATACAATATATTATATCCACAAGCACGTGAAAATGTTTTCCAGTTGCTAACAAACACCAGAATTAAAATGATAAACAAGTGTGAATGCTAACGCGCCATCTTCAGCCATTGCCACCCATGAGCTACACATGTAGGGAAATCTGTCCGACTTAAAAGCCGACTTTCAGCCACTCCCTCTGCTGCCTCGCTCTGCTCTGCTCTGCTTTCCAGGCGAGGCACTGCTCATCTCAAACAAGGCCATGGACTCTACCCGCCAGCATCCTTTCAGACGCCAACCTCACACCTACAACTCCAACTCCCAGCATTCCCTGCACCAGAACTTCCATCACCATATCACCTCACAAACCTATATCAGGAAGTCCCCGTCAATAGGGAGCCTAAGTCACCAAGGCCACGGGTCCCTGGTAGAACGAAAAAATTAATGTAAGTCAATGGGGCTAAAGGCGCTATTTTCTAATTCCGCTTGCTTTGTGCCATGGATTTCACACATGTTGTCGTCGTCGTCTTCCTCCGCTTATCCGGGTCCGGGTCGCGGGGGCAGCATCCCAACAAAGGGAGCTCCAGACCGTCCTCTCCCCGGCCTTCTCCACCAGCTCCTCCGGCAGGACCCCAAGGCGTTCCCGGACCAGATTGGAGATGTAACCTCTCCAACGTGTCCTGGGTCGACCCGGGGCCCTCTTGCCAGCAGGACATGCCCGAAACACCTCCCCGGGGAGGCGTCCAGGAGGCATCCTGACCAGATGCCCACACCACATCAACTGATTCCTTTCAATCTGGAGGAGCAGCGGTTCTACTCCGAGTCCCTCTCGAATGTCCGATCTCCTCACCCTATCTCTAAGGCTGAGCCCGGCCACCCTACGGAGGAAACTCATTTTGGCCGCTTGTATCTGCGATCTCATTCTTTCGGTCATTACCCAAAGCTCATGACCATAGATGAGGATTGGGACGTAGATCGACCAGTAAATCGAGAGCTTCGCCTTCTGACTCAGCTCCCTCTTCTCCACTACAGATCGGCTCAGCGTCCGCATCACTGCAGATGCTGAACCAATCCATCTGTGGATCTCCCGATCCCTCCTACCCTCACTCGTGAACAAGACCCTGAGATACTTAAACTCCTCCACTTGAGGTTGGACCTCTCCCCCGACCCGGAGTTGGAAAGCCACCCTTTCCGGTCGAGAACCATGGTCTCAGATTTGGAGGTGCTGATCCTCATCCCAGCCGCTTCACACTCGGCCGCGAACCTACCCAGCAAGAGCTGAAGGTCAGAGCTGGATGAAGCTAGGAGGACCACATCATCCGCAAAAAGCAGAGACGAGATTCTCCTGCCACCAAACTCGGCACACTCCACACCACGGCTGCACCTAGAAATTCTGTCCATAAAGGTAATGAACAAAACCGTTGACAAATGGCAGCCCTGGCGGAGTCCAACCCTCACCAGGAACAGGTCTGACTTACTACCGGCTATGCGGACCAAACTCACGCTCCTCTGGTAAAGGGACTGAATGGCCCTTAACAGAAAGCCACCCATCCCATACTCCTGGATTGTCCCCCATAGAGTGCCCCTGGGGACACGGTCATAAGCCTTCTCCAAATCCAAAAAACACATGTGGATTGGTTGGGCAAACTCCCATGCCCCCTCCATCACCCTTGCAAGGGTATAGAGCTGGTCCACAGTTCCACGGCCAGGACGAAAACAACATTGCTCCTTCTCAATCTGAGATTCAACTTTCGATCGGACCCTCCTCTCCAGTACCTTGGAGTAGACCTTTCCAGGGAGGCTGAGGAGTGTGATCCCCCTATAGTTGGAACACACCCTCAGGTCACCCTTGTTAAAGATGGGGATCACCACCCTGGTCTGCCACTCCACAGGAACTGCCCCCGATGAGCACGCAATGTTGCAGAGACGTGTCAACCATGACAGCCCTACAACATCCATAGCCTTGAGATACCCAGGACGAACCTCATCCGCTCCCGGGGCTCCGCCGCAGTGTAGTTGTTTGACTACCTCAGCAAATTCTGTCCCCGAGATTGGACAGTCCATTCCCAGGTCTCCCGGCTCTGGTTCCTCCTCGGAATGCGCATAGGTGGGATTGAGGAGCTCCTCAAAGTATTCCTTCCACCGTCCGACTATAGCCCCAGTTGACGTCAGCAGCTCCCCATCCCCACTGTAAATAGTGTGAGCGAGTTGCTGCCTTCCTTTCCTGAGGCGCCGGCCAGTTTGCCAGAACCTCTTTGGAGCCGATCGATAGTCTTTCTCCATGGCCTCACCAAACTCCTCCCCCGCCCGAGATTTTGCCTCGGCAAATGCCACTGCTGCACCCCGCTTGGCTATCTAGTACCTGTCTGCTGCCTCTGGAGACCCACAGACCAGCCACGCCCTGTAGGCCTCCTTCTTCAGCCTGACGGCTCCCCGAACCTCTGGTGTCCACCAGCGGGTACGGGGGTTGCAACCACGACTGGTACTGGCCACCTTGCGACCACAGCTAGCAACAGCCGCCTCAACAATCGCAGAGTGGAACAAGGCCCACTTGGAGTCAATGTCCCCCACTGCTCTCGGGACGTGGTCAAAGCTCTGCTGGAGGTGGGAGTTGAAGACCGTCTTAACAGGTTCTTCTGCCAGGCATTCCCAGCAGACTTTGGGTCTGCCAGGTCTATGCGGCATCTTCCCCTGCCATCTGATCCAGCCCACCACCTGGTGGTGATCAGTTGACAGCTCCGCTCCTCTCTTCATTCGGGTGTCCAAAACATACGGCCGCAGGTCAGATGATATGATTACAAAGTCTATCGACCTGCGACCTAGGCTGCCCTGGAACCAAGTGTACTGATGGGCATCTTTATGTGCGAACATGGTGTTTGTTATGGCCTAACTGCGGCTTGCACAGAAGTCCAATAACGAAACACCACTGGAGTTCAGTTCAGGTGGGCCGTTCCTCCCAATCACACCCCTCCAGGTCAAGCTGTCATTGCCCACGTGAGCATTGAAGTCCCCCAGCAGGACAATGGAGTCCCCTGATGGAGTACTATTTAGCACTCGTCCCAGGGACTCCAAAAAGGGTGGGTACTCTGAACTGATATTTGGCCCATAAGCACAAACAACAGTCAGGACCCGTTCCCCGACCCGAAGGCACAGGGAAGCTACCCTCTCATTCCCTGGGGTAAACCCCAACACACAGGCAGAGAGTCTTGGGGCTAACACAAAGCCAACCCCAGCCCTCCGCCTCTCACCCGGAGCAACTCCAGCAAAGGAGAGTGTCCAACCCCTCTCAAGGACTTGGGTTCCAGAGCCAATGCTATGTGTCGAGGTGAGTCCGACTATATCTAGCCGGTACCGCTCAACCTCTGCCACAAGCTCCTGCTCCGTCCCCGTCAGCGAGGTGACATTCCATGTCCCAAAAACCAGTTTCCTTGTCCGGGGATCGGACCGCCAAGGCTCCCGCCTTGGTCTGCCACCCGATCAACATTGCACCGGACCCTTCATGTTCTTCCTGCGGGTGGTGGGTCCACAGTTGGATGAGCCCATGTATCCGGTTCGGGCTGGGCCCGGCTAGGCCCCATGGGCGAAAGCCCGGCCACCAGGCGCTCGCTCACGGGCCCCAGCCCCAGGCCTGGCTACAGGGTGGGACCCCGGTAACCCTCTGGGCTGGGTTCTCCGACTCTTTGATTTTACCTCCATGAAAGATCTTGTGAACCGTTCTTTGTCTCACCCTTCACCTAAGACCAATTTGTCATGGGAGACTCTACCAGGGGCACAAAGTGCCCCAGACAGCATGGTTCCTAGGATCATTAGGGCACTCAAACTCCTCCACCACGATAAGGTGATGGTTCAAGGAGGAGGATTTCACACATGATGTCTGTGAATTTGAAAGACACATTTTGATACCAAGAACATGCTTATTTTTTAACAGGGGGAAATGCTATTTTAGGTTTTCTTGTGAAAATAAGTCCAGGACTACAAATGTGCTTCACGAAAGTGATGTCATCGAACCAGACATGGAGAAAACTGAGGGAAAAGGGCTGTAAGTTCAGCAAACATCCCAAAGGAGGAACGAACCACCATAAATCTGGTCATTTGGTAAGTAACAGCTACGTTAGGGGAGAGGAGATTATGTGGTGACGTCACATATGCGACGTGCCGATTTCTAGTTTGTAGTCATGCAAATTACGAACTTTTACAAGCCTATAAATCTCAAAGTACGTGACTGGCGTGGTCGAAACACCATCATTACTTTTCATTTAAATTGCAGTACAACATATGTGTGATACAGGGCGTAAGGCAAAGCAGATTAGAAAATAGTGTTTTTAGCCCCAGGGACCCGTGGTCATTTTGCCTTGGCCCCCAAAATGCCCTTGCTGCCCTGGGCCCTTTAGAGTTCGTGGGCCCTGGGCAATTGCCCAGTTGCCCATATGGTTAATCTGGCCTTGCATTTAGTGTATTTAAGATCTGAAATAAGTCATAAAATAATACACATTTATGAGAATTCATTATTAAGTCACTTAAGATATAACATTGTAGAAGGGTAGGGCAAGGAGAGGCCGGTGGTAGATCCTTCAACACACATTCTGAAGGAGAAACAGAGGCTTCCAAGCTCCAACAGATCAAAGGAATGTAAACTATAAAAGTTGTGTCACCTAGAGCATATGCGTGGACATTCACGAACAAGGAATGAGTTCTGGAGGACGACATTCCCCACCCGAGGCTAGGCAGAGGCGGTCCAAAAGAGGACGAGACATGAGAGTGAAGTCTGAACCGGTGTTGTGATTATTGGGCATCTTCTTTCTAAATCCTGAAAACCAGTCAATGGCTTAACTCTTCACAAACTCAATCAAAAACACGTCAACTTTCTTCACAAAAATCAAGAAACAAATCAATCGATCAAAGGCAGATAAAATATCTAATAATCTGTTTATGCTCTGGCCACAACATGAACAAACCTAGATTTCAACAAATAAAAGAAACGGAGCTTACTTCAGTTGTCCGATGGCGTTTTTGGTACGAAGATAGGAAAGCCGTTGTTCTATTTTGAAGCAGATCGCGCGGTTTGATCGCTTCTTCTGAACTATAAGAGAAACAGAAGAAGAAGTTAGAGAAGGGAGAGGAAAAAAAACTTGTTTATCAAACCCGAACAGCGAGGCGTCCCTCAGTGTTCAATCGGCGTTCTCCGTTGATTTGATGGTTTTCCGCAGCTTTTTCGCGGCTCTGCGTTCTCACACATCCGGAGTCGTAGCAGCGAGCAATCTCTCAAACATCAGCTGAAGCTGAGCACAAAGAGAAATAGGTTTCGTTTTTGTCTCTCCTTTATAGACTCCACTGTCCGGCGGGAGGAACTCTGTGAGTTCCAGCTCATGCGCAGAATTTGTTTTCCGGGGGTTCGGCTTCTCTTTGGTGACGTCATCACGTTGCTTCCGGGTGCAAAGAACCATGGGACATGAAGTTTTAGCTGGCACTGATGTTTAATATGCCTTATTCCTTTACGCTTCAGGGCATTTTTGGCACAGGCTTTTGGAGAAAATACTGAGTAGCAATTTCTCATGAGGGCAGACCCTCAACACCGGTGTCCAGAACAGCATCACAGGGGAGCACCTGCTCGAGGCGCACAGGCACCCAAGCCTTTCCAGCTCCCCCTTGTAACTTGAGTTGACCAACAAGCACCTTGGCAGACAGTTCAGCTGGGGTCTCCAGACCATCCTCGTTATCGGCTGGAATCGGTCACTGGTTCATCAAGACCAATGGTTCATTCTCATCCTGAAATTCAGAGGCAAGGAGCGTGACTTATGGTTGGAGGTTGGACTCAAGATCTGAGATGGAATCATCTGAGGGGAGTGGCATAACATGCACTGGCAAGGAAGAGGATTCTAGGGCCAGAACCCTCTTCTGTACATCCTGTCTTAGGTTGGACAGCTCATGTTTCCTGTCAAGCCTCATTTCAGTGAGAAAGTCACATCAACAGTTCTGCAGCCACCCCTAGGATGTTATGAAAACCTTTAATTTTGGATAAAATAGTGTCATTAGGGAAACTAGTAAAGAGATTTAATGAAGCAGCCGGACCAAAACATGCCAGAAACGGCGGTATAACTCCGGGTGGGTAGGAGAGGGTTAATTATTAGAAATGGAGAAATGTTTATGCAGCGCTGAGCTGTGTAGGAGGAGGAGAGGTGGAATTTTAAAAGCAATGGTTTCAAACGCGGCACTTTGACTCCAAAGCTTTAACCCAAAAGGATTTCTATTTTATTTGCAGACTGGCGCTGTGGTGAGCTGGCAGATAAAGGTGTTTTAATTGGATTTCATTGTTGCTTGTCAATGTTTTTTGCCTCTCGTCCTCCTAGCCCTTTTGATTTTAATGCTTCATCTGGATTTGACTGCTACCCTCCTTAATAAAGGAACTTTGACTTCATCTCTCTCTCTCTCTCTCTCTGTTGTCCATGTGTGACTCAACACGCTCGAATAATCGACCCAAATCCAACCTGACCTTTTGGGTTGGCTTACTCGGTTCGGATTGTATGATTGAAGAAGAGCCATCTGGAGGTCTATACAGTGACAGGAGACCTCCAGACATCTCATCTGGAGGTCTCCTGTCACTGTGTAGACCTCCCGACGAGGTGTGTTTGTGTGGCTTTATTTATTTATTCTACTGTTGATGGTGTTTGGGGCGTCACACATGAGGTAGCAGAAAAATTATACTGCCACCGTGTGGTGAAAAAGTGAACTGCACATTTAAAGTCATGATTTATTTATTCAGACTAAGAGAGCGAGCTATAAATAATACATAATTAGACTGAAGTTGCAGGCCACATGAGATCTTGCAGGCTGGACTTTGGATGTGCCTGCTCTAGATGGATGAGTTGCTGGTAAATGTTTTGAGTAAACGTGCCTTAACTGAAGCGAACAGATTCATTAAAGCCAACAGCCAGAGATGTTAGGTTTGATTATTTTATCCTACCTGCACCTGCTGTAAGCCCCTGAGTCATCACGATGGGCTTCCTGTTATCACCTCTGTGTCTTTGTATTTTTTCATCAGATGGAAAGACTGCAGGTGGAAAACGCTGCTGAGTGGGGGCGCAGGGAACGCTTGGAGACAGAGAAACTGGCCCTTGAGAGAGACAACAAAAAGTTAAGAGCCCAGGCTGAAGACCTGGAGGAGCAGTTGACTAAGAAGCGTCGGCAGGCTGCTTCTGCCTTGGACACAGACCTCAAAGCTATCCAGAGTGAGCTGTTTGAGAAAAACAAGGTGGGCAGAAAACCTGATTTGTCACAGCATCAACTCAGAAATCCTTTGGTTTTGATACATGAATACAATGAAGTCCAATAAAATCCAAGTAGAATCAATATTTGAGATGAAGAAGGTAAAAACACACAAGAATGAGATCTGAAAAAAGGTAAATCTAAAAATGTCACTGGTATTTTAACGTCCTACATCATGCAAAATCCATTTTTTGGAGCGTTTGACCATGATTAATGGTATTTCCTCATGAAAAACACCCTCAAAGTGGTTTGTTCCTGTCTCAGCTGCTTCTTTCCATCAACTATGTCCAACTGAGCTAACCTAATGGCTGAATAGGACCAGCTTTGCATCATCATCTCCTCCCCACTCAGATAGGGTTGAAATCCCTTTTCCCCTGGACTGTAAATACTAAAACCTAGTCTCTACATGTAGGAAGCAGGGAAATTAATCTTCACATTTGTGAAAAAAGTTTTTTTTTAATCTATTCTGCACTTTAAATAATGCCTAGAATCCAAAAACGACATCTTTGTGTGTGCGAAGTGTACTGTCCACTCTCTGAAGAATCTGCAGATGTGATTGGATTTTATCTTCAGAAGCTCATAAACTGAGCCAAAATGTGACCATGATTTTAGACTGCTTGTAAACCACCACCAGCACTGGAGTGGGTTTTCAGAGGAATAACTTCTTCAAACCATTATTTCAACGCTAAAACCATCCAATGGATTGGCCAGGGCGGTGAGTAAAAGCAAAATGCTAACTGCTAGCCCCTACATTAATAGGCATGTTTCAGTTTTTCAGTGTTTCAGTGTATTGGAACTCCAGGGGGGTAGCTGAGTGGGAATATGGTGTGAATCTGTGGTCTCCAGGGCCCTCATTTATCAAACTTTTATAGAAACTGTCCAATATTCTGTCCTACGAATGAAATTTAAATGTGTCGACGAACAGTAAAAATCCTGATTTATGAAACATGCTGTGACCTTTTGTACACATGTTCCTTCGCAATCGTCTGATGATAAATCCCTCCTGTGCGTACCCAGGTGCTTGTGTCTGTTCACCAGCATTTACATACAGAAATGCCCTCAATTGATCATAGTTGGTCATGCTAGGTCCATGCGAGGGAATTCCCTGGGTGTCCCCTAAAAAAACTTGATTGACAACAAGATTGAGACACTGGCTGCTGAAGTGCTAAAAAAAGTTGCAGATGTTACAAATGCGGTTGGGACAGAGGAGAGGTCTCCGTCAGGAATGAATAAAACATGTAATATGATGAATCTTAATGTAGCGGGTTGACATTTACATTTAAGCAGTTGTTCTGTTTAAAGTTAGTTTTATCTGGAAATGTTGTCTAAGAGTGCAGCCTCTTCTGAACTGTCATTCAGTCTGGTTACCGTGACAATGCATCATGATCGGGGAGCAGAGGAGGTTTTGAGGGGTTCTCGTAGTTGTGATATTAAATATGAACTGGAATCAGATTTGTGGGGTTTGTCTGTTGATCTGCAAAGGGTCCCAAATATCTCCAGAAGGTGTCCTTCAGGGAGATCAGTGCTTTCATGGAGGAAACGTTCCCTCCAGAAATCAGGCCAAGCCAAATCCTCCAATAATACTATAAGAAACTATCTTTTATATAGTGCCTCTTAAGCTGAACCATGAGGTGCTTCACAAGGACAATAACATTAATTAAAAAGATAATCAATAAGAAAATTAGCAAAGATCCTCATAAAAAATTAGAAGAGTCACGGGCGATTCTAGCATCAGAGGTTTAGGGGTGCTGAGCACCCAGAGATCTGCCTGGTCAGATAAATTTCAACATTTTCTATATTTTAACAGAATTTCATCCTCACATTCATGAAATAAAACAAAAACACTGTTTTCACTAATCAAATTACGGTTTTAAACGTCACAATCTGGTCCAGGTTTACAGAGTCTGGGTCAGTGGTTCCCAACCTTCTGTCCTGGAGGATCCCTAGGCTGTGTGGTAACCTCACCATCACAGCACAAACATGTTGTAGAAGAAGAAGAAGAAACAATCTCCTGTATAGCGCCTCTCAAGATAAAAATCACAAGGCACTTCTATGTGCTGAAATCCCACTAATGGTGGACCCCAGATTGGGAAGCACTGGTCCAGCTGTTGTGGTTTTAAAATACGAGCAGATTAAAGATGAAAGTTGAACGAGTGGAAAAACTGGTTGGAAATGCCCTTTAATATTTGGAAACTTGAATTTGAAGCCAGTTTTTTTTAGCTTTGTCTGAATTTCCACAACAGAATGACACTAAATGACCAGTGATATTTTTAGATCAGTTCTTACTTATTTTCACCTAATTTTCCACTAATGTCAACATCCCATTGAAAAAAAAATCCAAACTTTTTTTTTGATAATTTTTCTTTTTATTCTTCTTGATTTAAAAAAAAACTAACAAAAACAGAATGGTGTTTTTTATCTCCTACAGCAGATTTTTAGGGGAGATGAAACAAAAATCACTGACTTTGTTCTCTGAAAAAAGTTAGATTTAAACTTAATGTTTTGACTTTTTTTCTCAGAAGTCGCAGAATAAATAATCAAGTCTTTGATTAAATGATTTCCACTGTTCCCTCATGTTGTTCTAAAGGGTTTGGCTATATACACAAGCACCGTGTCTGTGTTGTTACCGTATTATTGGGCTTCTGTAGCATACCAGCCTGTCTGGTTACTGAGGAACCTGAGCAGCTTTAACCCTTCAGTCTTTATTGTAACAGCAACTCATCTCCTATTGGTCCAGGATTACTCTTGTCATTTCCTTTTGGTTTGGAGGTTCGTGAGCGGCGCACGCTCCGGACCTGTGTCAAAGTCCCGCCCCCTAGCTTGATTGACAGACACTTTTTTTTGCTTCACAATCAGTTTATGCAAGATTCAAAGATGAAATGGGAGACAGTCAAAAATGCCAGACGGTGTCTCAATTAGCAGGACCTGAGAAAAATAATGTAAATCCAGGACTGCCCCACAGAAAGCAGAAAGCTTGGTCACCCTAACAGCAGCATATCAGCCAATCAGGAAGGCTCAGAGTCTGATAAGGTGAGCAGGATCAAACCATTTTTGAGACAGGGGTGATTTGCTGTATTATTGTTTTTAAAACATAATAGTTTGACCCATTGTATGGTTTTCAGATATTACTAATGTGTAAAATCACCGCAAACAGTAAAAATAAGTAGATCATTAAATGAATGTCAAACTTTATGGGCTAGGGATGAATTTAGGGGTGCTTCAGCACCCTTAAAGTCCATCTACATCAACCATTTATCTACATATACTGTCCATCTACACCTACCACTAGGGCTGCAACAAATGATATTTTGTATCATCGATGAATCGGATGGAGTCATGACTCTATATATCAATCAGTCGGATTGAACGGGAAAATTTAAAAAATTGCTAGGGAAACTTTTTTTTCTTTTCTTCCTTTACTTTAACAACAGAACATGATTGTGCTCTTTTAATGGAACCCACCTTTTACTTATGTTACATTGTTACATATGTAAAAATTATCTGGTTATGCAAACCGATTGTTGCTGCAGCTGTCCGGGTGGCTGATCTCAGGCAATTTTGGAGGTGAACATGCTGGATGTGAAGGTCATGGGCTGCTGTGGTCACATGTGGTCTGCGGTTGTGAGGCCGGTTGGATGTGCTGCCAAATTCTCTAGTGCCTTTGGAGACAGCTTATGGTAGACAAATGAACGTTCATTTCATGAGCAACAGCTCTGGCAGACATTCCTGCAGTCAGCATGCCAATTGCATGCTCTCTCAACGGTTGCGACATCTGTGGCATTGTGCTGTTTGATCAACCTGCACATGTCAGGGTGTCCTTTTATTGTGGGCAGTCTAAGGCACACCTGAACATTATTCATGCTGTATATCAGTGCCTTGATATGCCACACCTGTGAGGTGGGATGGATTATCTTGGTAAAGAAAAAGTGCTCACTAACACACATGTAGACAGATATCTGAACAATATGTGAGTCATGGGTGTTTAGTGTATGTAGAGACATTTTCAGATGTTTGAGTTCAGCTAATGAAAAATGGGAGCAAAAACAAATAGTCTTTGGTTAAATTTTTGTTCAGTGTATTAATATCGATATTAACGAATGTTTAACAGATTTACTTCACATAAATCAATTTCCCTCTGGGATTAATAAAGTATTTTTGAATTGAATTGAATTAACTGGAATCAACCTCTTCTGAGTGTCTTAGGAATGTGGGATGTCTGTGGGTCTTAATTAACACCTATACAAATTTCTTAGATCCGGTTTGTTCAAGTTTATAAACAACAATTTCATTAAAAGTGAACTCACTTCACTTATTCCCCCAGTTCCTCCAGAACTCCGAGTTCAAGGCTAGCTCACAGCTCATGCTAAATGACCATTCTATGGGAAGTCAACCTGATTTTTCTGTGGAATCATTTTAGCGGCATAAAGGACCATCCTGTTTTGAACTGACAATTGTTGTTTGCTCAATACACCACCAACTCATCAGACGGGAAACCGTCCGCCAGAAGCCACCTGGGAAGTATCTTTTGACTAGTCGTGTGTGTTCTGAGGGGCCCTATATTCATTTAATATTGTGTTAAATTACATCAAACAAACAGCCAAATGTATTCTATAAACCCAGACATCACACCTTTCTGAGTCACTTAGTGAAACTCTTACAACACACCAGGTCATGTTCCGTCAAAGTTCATTCATTATCTCGTTTTATATCACTTTGAATCGCCATTCATTATTTGGCTTTCATCACCATTAATATAGTAATAATTTATTTTTATGAACTATATTTTTGCAAACAAATTATTGTAAAGTGTTGTTTCCCTGGCATACCCAAGGAATATTAAAGGCTCAATAATGTTGATAATCCATATTTTTATGGAATATTACATTTTATTGAGTACCTTTATATTCTATTGACAATTTGTTAAAAGTCACCACTTACAAAACGTTACAGCAGCATTTTTTCTTTCCAATATCTTGATTATAAATATTCAGCAGAATAAAGTAGAAACCGTGATTAGATCATACATTATAGAAAAATGTTAAATAGTAAATATATGGTATGTAGTAATAAGAAAAATCTAAACAAAGCATGGTTTCCACTGTTTGATGTGGGCCAAGCTTTTATAGTCTTAGTAGATATTTAATTTATCTTAATTGCACTGCAGAGCAGGTTCACAAAAGCTTCCAGGAAGAAGCTCTTTCTGGGGAGCCATTAGACACTGGCAAGAGTGAGGGAAGCTGAGTCAGCACCATCAAACATGCAAGTGCAATTAGGGACAGTGGTGCATTAGTAATGATCCCATTAGCTTCCAGTACAGTTGTTACGTTGCTAGTTCCAGTGCAGAGTTGAGGAAGTATGTTCAGACAGATGTTTCCATGAAGAGCCGCTGCAGAAACATGGCTGTTTGGTCTTGTACTGACTTTGTTTTGCTAAACCTTGAAGTCCCTCTGTGTGCTGTTTGCAGTGGACTCCCATAGCCCTGTTCATATCTGCCTATGTTTCTTCTTCTCCTCTTGTTGTCATGGTAACCTTCTGTATCCACACCCCACTTCAGAGGCAGCCTGTCTCATTGTATCTTAGTAACGACTGAACCAGGTCATGGTCACATATTCCACCCAGTTAAGATTAGGATTAACATTTAAAGTGTTTCAACTCAAACTGGCATGGCGGGTTGCTTCTCTTCAAGCTAATCGAAGATGGAGGTCCAAATATATTTCTATATCACATGTCTAACAGTTCATACTGCCCCAAAGTGCCGTACAACAAAACACAAATGGTAAAAAGAGGAACGGCCTAAAAATGTGGTTAAAATAAAAACTAGAGAAACAGAAAAATAGTAAGAATAAATAAGTCAAACCCTGTCTAAAAGAAACTCCAGTGCATGAGTCAGCTTGCGTCAAAGCCACATCAAAAAGATTGTTTTCAATATAGATTTAAAATGCTCAAGACTATGAGCAGTCCTTATATGCAAGGACAGGCCTTTGCCCTGTGTGTTCTGTCTGGCTGTTGTAATGATAATAGAGGGTACATTGCTTTAAGTAAATTGCTTGAAAAGCTATGACCAATAGCTGTGATACTCTATATAAATAGAATATCCCCTGCTTGTTCTTAGGATGATTAATTAGAAGATCCTAGGATTCTTTTAATTATTAAGGGATCATGCACACTTCACTTTGATTCAAGAAACAGTCAGGTTTATAAACAAAGTAAGAATTTGTTTTACAAACACTTAAGACTTGACAAATTGTTTAAACTATTATTTACAGTGAGTGGATGCGAACTAAAAGGTTGGTGTCTGGAACCTATGTGTGAATATAATGTATTCAGAGTCAGAATCATTAGAAAGCTGAGTTCTGGATGGAGAGAATTTGGTTTGCAAATAAGCTAGAAAGATGTTATTATCAGAACCACATTCAGACGCTATCTCGCTGTGTCTACCTCACCCGTTCTGGAAGACCCCCGTTGGATCCGAGATGTCCCGGGACTGACGACCCCACTGCACCTGGCTCGTAGATAAACCTCGATGTGCCCAAATCAGTCCTGGGATGTCTCCCCAGGTCACAACGATTGATGAAACCAAGCGTCTTAAAAAGAACTCTGAAGGAGTTTTGAGTCAGCTTTGTTCTGCAGGAAACTATCTTGTTGTTTCAGCTTCGCAGGTGCAAAAAAGGTTAAAGGTTTTGACGACATGTCAAAATCTTTCTAGTTAAAGAGGTGCTAAAGATAGCCGGCCTGAAGCTCGCTCTAGAACTGACTAATTACCCAAAGCCATCTGGTTTTAAAGAATTGATATTATGGTTTGGCCAGCCAGTCAGGGGCTGACAAGTTTAAGAGATGTTACCAAGCATCTCTGAACACACCCTCTGTGATGGAGACTCTGAATGTGGGCAAAAGGTTAACTTATGTGTCATGCGTTAACTCAACTTTACTTGTGAGTGCAAATGTTATGACCTCGTCAAGTAAACATACTAAAACAATCATTGAGCACAGATTAATGATTATTTATAATTAGCAATAACAAAAGTTCATTCAATGATTATTTTTAATTATAAAATCTTCTTCTCTTCTTCATCTGGGAATAAAGGAGTTTATTTTAAATAGTTCCTCTGTGATGGACCTTGGAGGAGAAAATTTTTTTTGTTTATCATTTATTATCTCTGCAGTCCAGGGGTACATGCAGACTTCGAGTCTCCTGTGAGGGGAACAGATTGTAGGATGTGTCATAGCCAGGGTAAGTTGACCTGGCTGTGCATTTGACCTGTGGGATCTCAAAATCAGGCCATTTCGTGACGTTACACTGTGCAGCAATCAGAAAAACTCTTAGTGCCCAAAACAAGCCTTACAGTTTTACTCTCACAGGTGGAGGGGTCATTACAGTTTTACTCTCACAGGTCTCACGGGTGGAGGGGTCGTAACAGTTTTACTCTCACGGGTGGAGGGGTCGTAACAGTTTTACTCTCACGGGTGGAGGGGTTGTAACAGTTTTACTCTCACAGGTCTCACGGGTGGAGGGGTCGTAACAGTTTTACTCTCATGGGTGGAGGGGTCGTAACAGTTTTACTCTCACGGGTCGAGGGGTTGTAATAGTTTTACTCTCACGAGTGGAGGGGTCGTAACAGTTTTACTCTCACGGGTCGAGGGGTCGTAACAGTTTTACTCTCACAGGTGGAGGGGTCATTACAGTTTTACTCTCACAGGTGGAGGGGTCGTAACAGTTTTACTCTCATGGGTGGAGGGGTCGAGGGGTTGTAATAGTTTTACTCTCACGAGTGGAGGGGTCGTAACAGTTTTACTCTCACGAGTGGAGGGGTCGTAACAGTTTTACTCTCACGGGTGGAGGGGTCGTAACAGTTTTACTCTCACAGGTCTCACGGGTGGAGGGGTCGTAACAGTTTTACTCTCACGGGTGGAGGGGTCGTAACAGTTTTACTCTCATGGGTGGAGGGGTCGAGGGGTTGTAATAGTTTTACTCTCACGGGTGGAGGGGTCGTAACAGTTTTACTCTCACGAGTGGAGGGGTCGTAACAGTTTTACTCTCATGGGTGGAGGGGTCGAGGGGTTGTAATAGTTTTACTCTCACGGGTGGAGGGGTCGTAACAGTTTTACTCTCACGGGTGGAGGGGTCGTAACAGTTTTACTCTCACGAGTGGAGGGGTCGTAACAGTTTTACTCTCACGAGTGGAGGGGTCGTAACAGTTTTACTCTCATGGGTGGAGGGGTCGTAACAGTTTTACTCTCACGGGTCGAGGGGTTGTAATAGTTTTACTCTCACGAGTGGAGGGGTCGTAACAGTTTTACTCTCACGGGTCGAGGGGTCGTAACAGTTTTACTCTCACAGGTGGAGGGGTCATTACAGTTTTACTCTCACAGGTGGAGGGGTCGTAACAGTTTTACTCTCATGGGTGGAGGGGTCGAGGGGTTGTAATAGTTTTACTCTCACGAGTGGAGGGGTCGTAACAGTTTTACTCTCACGAGTGGAGGGGTCGTAACAGTTTTACTCTCACGGGTGGAGGGGTCGTAACAGTTTTACTCTCACAGGTCTCACGGGTGGAGGGGTCGTAACAGTTTTACTCTCACGGGTGGAGGGGTCGTAACAGTTTTACTCTCATGGGTGGAGGGGTCGAGGGGTTGTAATAGTTTTACTCTCACGGGTGGAGGGGTCGTAACAGTTTTACTCTCACGAGTGGAGGGGTCGTAACAGTTTTACTCTCATGGGTGGAGGGGTCGAGGGGTTGTAATAGTTTTACTCTCACGGGTGGAGGGGTCGTAACAGTTTTACTCTCACGGGTGGAGGGGTCGTAACAGTTTTACTCTCACGAGTGGAGGGGTCGTAACAGTTTTACTCTCACGAGTGGAGGGGTCGTAACAGTTTTACTCTCATGGGTGGAGGGGTCGAGGGGTTGTAATAGTTTTACTCTCACGAGTGGAGGGGTCGTAACAGTTTTACTCTCACGAGTGGAGGGGTCGTAACAGTTTTACTCTCACGGGTGGAGGGGTCGTAACAGTTTTACTCTCATGGGTGGAGGGGTCGAGGGGTTGTAATAGTTTTACTCTCACGGGTGGAGGAGTCGTAACAGTTTTACTCTCACGAGTGGAGGGGTCGTAACAGTTTTACTCTCACGAGTGGAGGGGTCGTAACAGTTTTACTCTCATGGGTGGAGGGGTCGAGGGGTTGTAATAGTTTTACTCTCACGGGTGGAGGGGTCGTAACAGTTTTACTCTCACGGGTGGAGGGGTCGTAACAGTTTTACTCTCACGAGTGGAGGGGTCGTAACAGTTTTACTCTCACGAGTGGAGGGGTCGTAACAGTTTTACTCTCATGGGTGGAGGGGTCGAGGGGTTGTAATAGTTTTACTCTCACGAGTGGAGGGGTCGTAACAGTTTTACTCTCACGAGTGGAGGGGTCGTAACAGTTTTACTCTCACGGGTGGAGGGGTCGTAACAGTTTTACTCTCATGGGTGGAGGGGTCGAGGGGTTGTATAGTTTTACTCTCACGGGTGGAGGGGTCGTAACAGTTTTACTCTCACGAGTGGAGGGGTCGTAACAGTTTTACTCTCACGGGTGGAGGGGTCGTAACAGTTTTAAGCTTGGTTTATGCTTGACGCATTCACTTTCCGCGCTGTGATGCGGCTCGCGGCTGGAACGCGCTTCACAACTCGCAGCGTTTATGGTTCATGCGGCTCGTCTCTGCGGTGAGCCAATATTCTCCCAAACTGAACGGGGCAGCATGGAGCTCTACAGCATGCATCCAACACTGCACCATAGTAGAAGTAGAAATTACTGTTTACAACATGGTATTTCAGCATTTTTAAAAGCGTTCTCGTCTTTTCCGACAGTGCGAGCTATTTCTCTCCAAGAATTATTAACAACATGTTGATCACGGTGATCTCTGAGAGCTGAATCCTACAAATGTCTGTATTTACGAACCTCTGCCTTGCCGGTCCGCCATGTTTTTCCGCGTCCGACCGTCCGCGTGGTTAGAAATTTTCCGAGGTGCGCGTTGCGGAAATCTTGGGCCGTGCGGAGACGCGGTGGAGGGGCGTGGTTGTTAAAATGACGCAAAATGACGCAACTTTTCCGCGCGGAGCCGTGCGGACCTCGCGGACGCGTCAAGCATAAACCAACCTTTTCTCTCACGGGTGGAGGGGTCGTAACAGTTTTACTCTCACGGGTGGAGGGGTCGTAACAGTTTTACTCTCACGGGTGGAGGGGTCGTAATAGTTTTACTCTCACGGGTGGAGGGGTCATAACTGTTTTACACTCACGGGTGGAGGGGTCGTAACAGTTTTACTCTCACGGGTGGAGGGGTCGTAACAGTTTTACTCTCACGGGTGGAGGGGTCGTAACAGTTTTACTCTCACGGGTGGAGGGGTCGTAACAGTTTTACTCTCACGGGTGGAGGGGTCGTTACAGTTTTACTCTCACAGGTGGAGGGGTCATTACAGTTTTACTCTCACTGGTGGAGGGGTCGTAACAGTTTTACTCTCACAGGTGGAGGGGTCATTACAGTTTTACTCTCACTGGTGGAGGAGTCGTAACAGTTTTACTCTCACAGGTGGAGGGGTCATTACAGTTTTACTCTCACAGGTGGAGGGGTCGTAACAGTTTTACTCTCACGGGTGGAGGGGTCGTAACAGTTTTACTCTCACGGGTGGAGGGGTCGTTACAGTTTTACTCTCACAGGTGGAGGGGTCATTACAGTTTTACTCTCACTGGTGGAGGGGTCGTAACAGTTTTACTCTCACAGGTGGAGGGGTCATTACAGTTTTACTCTCACTGGTGGAGGAGTCGTAACAGTTTTACTCTCACAGGTGGAGGGGTCATTACAGTTTTACTCTCACAGGTGGAGGGGTCGTAACAGTTTTACTCTCACGGGTGGAGGGATCGTTACAATTTTACTCTCACAGGTGGAGGGGTCGTTACAGTTTTACTCTCACAGGTGGAGGGGTCGTAACAGTTTTACTCTCACTGGTGGAGGGGTCGTAACAGTTTTACTCTCACTGGTGGAGGGGTCGTAACAGTTTTACTCTCACTGGTGGAGGAGTCGTAACAGTTTTACTCTCACGGGTGGAGGGATCGTTACAATTTTACTCTCACAGGTGGAGGGGTCATTACAGTTTTACTCTCACAGGTGGAGGGGTCGTAACAGTTTTACTCTCACTGGTGGAGGGGTCGTAACAGTTTTACTCTCACTGGTGGAGGGGTCGTAACAGTTTTACTCTCACTGGTGGAGGAGTCGTAACAGTTTTACTCTCACGGGTGGAGGGATCGTTACAATTTTACTCTCACAGGTGGAGGGGTCATTACAGTTTTACTCTCACGGGTGGAGGGGTCGTCATAGTTTCATGAATAAGTTTCCATCATTTGCTTATACAAGTTAAGCCTAACTAGCAAATGACTGCAGATAAAAATTGGAGCATTTTATTGTTGATGATATTAAAATATGGTTGAAGATTTATCCTTTTTCTCTGCCTCTTGATCAGCTGGTCTGTGGGTCTGATGACTGCTCAGCACGGGGAAGGTTCAGAGCCCAAGTCCCTTTTCATCAGTGCTGTGCTAACAGAGCTGGGGCTGAAAGTTGCAAAGAGCACAACAGCGGTGTCATGTACATTTAGGAAGCCACTCAAGATGGGGGTGTTTAAAACAGCCTTTATTTGAGGAATTATATTACTTAATGTTCGATGACCCTTTTTCCATTTACAAAAAAGTGGACGGGGATGAGAATAAGCTCCTCTAAATCTGAGACCATGGTCTTGATTCGGAAAGGGTAGAATGCCTTCTCCAGGTCAGGGATGAGGTCCTGCCCCAAGTGGAGGAGTTTAAGTATCTCCGGGTCTTGTTCACGAGTGAGGGAAATCTGGAGCTTGAGATCGATAGGCAGATTAGTGCTGCATCTGCAGTGATGTGGGCATTGTACCGATCTGTTGTGGTGGAGGGAGAGCTGAGTCAGAAGGCGAAGCTCTCAATTTACCAATCTACATTCCTACCCTCACCTATGGTCATGAGCTTTGGGTAGTGACTGAAAGAATGAGATCACGGATACAAGCGGCCAAAATGAATTTTCTCTGCAGAGTGGCTGGGCTCTCCCTTAGAGATAGGGTGAGAAGCTCGGTCATCCAGGAGGGTTTTGGAGTAGACCCGCTGCTCCTCCACATCGAGAGAAGCCAGTTGAGGTGGCTCGGGCATCTGGTCAGGATACCTCCTGGACGCCTCCCTGGTGAGGTTTTCCAGGCACGTCCAACCAGGAGGAGACCTAAAGGAAGACCCAGGACACATTGGAGGGACTATGTCTCTCACCTGGCCAGGGGACGCCTTGGGATTCCCCCGGAGGAGCTGGCCCAAGTGGCTGGGGAGAGGAAAGTCTGGGCTTCTCGACTTAGGCTGCTGCCCCCGCGACCTGACTCTGGATAAGCGGAAGAAAATGGATGGATGGATGGATGGATGGATGGATGGATAGAGGGAGGGAGGACGGATGGACGGACGGATCTGTGCCTACCGATGATGTCACCCTATAGCAACGCCACACAAACCATGTTGGGACCCATAGTGTTAATATTAGATTCTGCCAACAAAAAGGCTCTAAAACTATTCATATGTGAATATTTTGCATATTTATTTCAAATTTTCATTTTTCTGCTGCAACTACGTTTTATTAGTAAGAAATTATTATACCTTGTGTTTCCAGCATTGCTAAAGCTTTATGCGCACAGTTAATTAAGGATGCTTGTTTCAGCTGTGAGATTAGACCATAGGACCAATGAAATAAAATCTTGTCATGGACTCCATAGAAACTTTCAGAGAATCCACAAATAGTGGCTTTCACCTGGTTTTGTTACTGACAGATGTATGCGAGTTTAGAAAAGCAGCTGATGAGACAGCGTGTCTGACAATTTAGTTTTTCTGACAATATTAGAGCATGTCAGTGATGGCTGAGGTGTTTTTGCAAACACTGGATACTTATTACCCCTGGACAGGGTATTGTTGGGGTTATTATGAGCGAATAATTAGTAAGTTTTAACTTACTTTTGGATTCTTCAATAAATTCTGTAAATATGGGAATATTTACTGATTTATTAATTAATTAAGATATTCTTAGATATCTCCGGGGCACCATCCCTTTAATTAGAAAGGGAAATGAATCCAAAACCTTATCAGTCTTTCTTGAAGTTCGTATAATCCTTGGAGCAGAGACTTCGCTTCGACACAACAAATCTACTGGAGGCAAAAATCTGAATTTTATAACATTTAATTAACAATTTGTCAAATGAATAAACAGTGGAATAAATGAATAATAACCATGTGATATAATTGAAGATGGGTGTTTGCGTGTGATGGAGGATGTATGAATGGGGTCCTTTGTTCTCACAAAGGAGTGGTGTGTGTGTGCGTGTGTATGGATTCAAAATGGAGTCTTGAATACAAGATGGCTGACCCCTTTGTCTGGCTAAAGTGTGGGTGGCAACTTGCACTTTAACTTCCAAAGCACTTAGAATCAGAAGTAACTTAACCTTAAAATCACTCAAAACACTTCAAAATGGTCATGAAACAACACAAAAGGTTAATCCTGAATTAATATCTTTTTAGTTTAACCGCTTGGCCATAGCAGAAACCATTTTAAGATACCAAACAATGATCAATAAGCAGTTTATTCTTTCAAAATGACCCGACGGCCGTATTTGGGAACGAAAAAGGAAAACACGAAGCTACTTTTAAGCAATAGCGCGGTTTTATTGCTTATTCTGGACTATAGAGGAAACAGGAGAAGGAAAGAAGGAGAGAGAGAAATAGATGAGTTTCTGATCACCAGAACAGCAAGGCGTCCCCCGCTGTTTGATTTGACGGTTCTCCGTGGTTTCTCCACACTTCGGCGTCGTCCGTCGGTTTGATGCTTTCCCCGCTGTTTTCCGCGTTCTCCGTGAGTTTGATGGAGTTGTTGATTTCCCAGCCCGGTTCTGTGTTCTCCCTTCAGCAGCTAGCGCAGCGAGCGGTTGGACAGGCCTGATGGGCTTGTAACTTAGCTTTCCAGCGGTTCCGGGAGCTCTACTGGAGCACTTAGACTTCCCGCGTGCTCAAGTTAGTCGGAGCGTACGACGAGCGTGTCCTTTACCGCCAGTTATCCTGGGCAAAAGAACGGAGTTCTTTGTCTTTGTTAATGATTTATAGCCTGAGTTCGCGGGAAAGCTCCATGGGCTCCCGCACATGCGCAGAACGTGTTTCTGGTATTAGGCGGTGACATCATCACAATGCTTCTGTGTGCAAAGCATCATGGGAAATGAAGTTTCTTGGCGCTGATGTGATTATTTGCTTTTCAGAGCAATTTAGCACAGTCTTTTTGGAGAAAATTACTGCAGCAATTTCTCACGAGGGCATACCCTCAACATTCCCCCTTTTGGTTTCGGGGATCGCGCCCAAAGCTCGATCGTCTGAAGCACAGATGGTTTTGTCCCTCATGAACGTAGGTCTCCTTGGTTGTCGGTCGACTTGATTGTCGGAAGCACATGTGGGTTTGTCCCTTAGGACGTTGGTCTCCTTGGACGCCTTTGTCTTTGGTCTTTGTCTTGGATCCTGGTGCCTTTGGTCTTTGTCTTTGTCTTGGATCCTGGTCAGGCACAAAACAAAAGAGGATAGGAAACGGGATAGTCCCCAACGCGCATAACGAGAAGAAGCCACTCACGCAGGTGGTACGCAATGATGATGTCGTCCATGCGAGAGGTAGTAGTGTAGAAGGAGGAAGGTCGGTGGGCGGTTAACTCCACGAGGGGACACAAAGGCATCTCACCGCCGGCCATACAGTTCAGTTTATGGAGCATGCGGTGATGTACGAGGTCCATAGTTCGCAAACGGGCAATGACCTATGTGGTCCCAAGATTCCCCCCTTTTTGGTCCAAAGGGTGGATCAGGACAGTCTTTGGGCTAAAACAAGGACCATAAAACTAAGAGGTACTACAATGTGCTGGTGCGGCAGACAGAGTCATTGACAGACTGAGCTGGGCCGGCACATAACCACTAGTTAATATGTGACCAAGTAAGAAACAAAAATACAGAAAACCCCAAAAAGTATATATATCGTAACATCCAAGAAAATTCATAGCAACCTTGAGGTCTCATAAAATACATTCTTAGGTCATACATTCAGTGTGTAGCTTATAAAGAATATGACATACTGCAACACTCAGATAAATATGTGAGGTAGACTAAAGTGAGAACTACTCTTAGGGTTACAGAATAACAAAGAAAATGTTGCTCACCCCCTTTAGACAGGTGTGGGACATTCACGCTTGGAGTCTCCCCGAACGCGGTTACGAGGCACACCGTAGGTGAGCAAGTGCATCGTATCTTGGAGTTTCTTAACACGCCTGTAGGCGGAATAAGCCATAACGGCCGTGATGAGCCATCCCATCCCCAGGGCAACCAATGTGCAGATTAAGGTGGTATAATCTGTGTCAATGTAGCGTCTCGGGTGTCTATTCATGGGCATCAAAGTAAGTTCACGCGGGGTTTGTGTGAACTTAGCAAGTTTGGTTCCTTCAATCAGTAATTGTTGGTCAATTTCTAAATCGAAGGCAAAGTTATAACCCTGGAAAGCGTCCATGATCTCAATCTCTGAGTCATGCTGTTCGAGGTTGAGATGATGGAGTGCCAGGTATCTAGTTCAAGGTGGAAATGCCTACCGTCCTTTCAAATACCAAAGTTTAGCATAGACTTAAGCCTATAGATGTGAGGTGTCTCAATTATGGGAACGTTTAACAGGAAACCGAGTTCTAATTTTTTTTTTGCATCAACGTGAATGGGAATTGCACTGCCTAGGCTGTACGCTAGGTGGATTTGTGAAAGGTGCACAGTAGAGGGGTAGCAGCTGTCAAGCTAACTTTGAGCAGTTCCAGTGGTACCAAGTACGGGGAAATACGACTTTCAACCAAGCTGTCCAGCGTGGAACTTACTTTCCTGAGCAGGTCCTGCATCAAATCTCTCACCACTCGTGTGTACACAATATCCTGATGTATGGTTTCAGACAAAGTCTTGATTGCATGTAGAGATTCATTAACCAGAGCACAGTGTAGGTTGACAGGTACAAGAGTACCCTGTAAGGTTTTAGTAGGTACATCCTGTTAGCGGTCTAGGAGGAGGAGTTTCTCTTGGTTAGTGAAAGGGACGGTGGGGGCCTTGTTCTTTGTCGGTTAGTACATGTTAGTGGGTTAAACGTGCACTTTCCCCCCTTTCCATTTCCATGCATAGAACTATGTGGAGACTACGTCTACCTCCTGCGGGGAGTCTGGTCTCTGTACCCGCGGGGATGGTTTGACGTAGGGTTTGATTTGGTTTGCATGCACCCATTTGTAGACAGGCTCCTGTCTCGCTTTGGTGATGCGTAACTTGTATGCAACTGGAGAGAGTTTTGCCACGATCTCAAATGGTCCTGACCAGCAGGACAGGAACTTCTTAGCTTTGGGCGAACCGAAAGTAGAATACTTTGTCACCCACCTCGTATTCGCGGCTGGTTGTCTTTTGGTCGTAGTAGGCTTTAGCGCCTTCTACGTTGGTCTCCAGTTTCTTCTGAGCGTGCGCGAACGTAGCTCTGAGGTGTGTTTTCAAGTCTGCCACATACTGATGAGCGGTATAGGCAGTGGCAACACTGACATCCTCTGGGTGATACAGGAGGTGCAGTGGTAGAGTCATGAGTCTGCCGGTCATCAGCTCAAAGGGCGTAACCCCTGTGGATCGCTGGGGAGTGGACCGCATCGCCATCAGGACCAGAGGGAGCTTAACGTCCCAGTCCTTCCCAGTGGAGCAGACATACTTTTTGAGCATGGAGACGACCGTGCGGTTCATCCGTTCGACCTGTCAGGATGACTGTGGGTGATAGGGGAGGTGGAATCTCACTTCCACTCCCAGAAGTTCAAACAGGGACGTCATTACACTGGATGTGAAATGAGTTCCCCGGTCAGAATCAATGCAGAGTGGAAGTCCCCATCGACTGAAAACGTGGTTAATCAGCAGTACAGCGGTTGTGACGGCTGTATCGTTTGGCGCTGGAAGGCATTCCACCCACTTTGTGAAACTGCAAGTTACAGTTAGCATATATTTGTTTCCCCTTGCCGATTTGGGAACCGGTCCAACCCAGTCAATCTGCAGGTGGGACCAAGGGAAGGTTATTCCCCTGCGTTGCAGTGGTGCTCTAGCAAGCGGCTGGGAGGGTTGAAACTGGGCACAGATGAGGCAGCCTTGGACATAGCTGTGTACGTCCTTGGACATCGACGGCCAATATGCTACTTCTGTCAGTGACGCGAGGGTAGCTTTTGCTCCGCGGTGACCTCCAACCGGAGTGTCGTGGGCGTAGGCAAGCATCACTCCTCTGTGGTCGAGTGGAACAACCCAGCGTGGCGGGCTGTGATCGTCACGCATGTAAACTAACAAATCGTTTTGTAGTTTCAGGTGTGCGAGTTGACGCTTGCGCCAGTAGGTGGTGATGGTTGTTTAGACATCGGGCCCTTTTGGAGAAGCTCGCGGATGAGCTTCAGGTCAGGATCTTGATCCTGCATGGTGATTAGGTCCGCGTCCTGTGGTTGTCTGCCTAGAAACACGGGTACCCCAACGTTCTGAGGTTCGTCTGCCTGTTTAGCATGGCGACGAGTAATCGCGCAGACCTCGTGAACAGCCTTGGGTGGAAGCCACTCGTCTTTGAATTCCCAGCAGGTTCCCTGGTCAGCACCGAGCTTAGCAAGGCGGTCAGCTTCGTCATTACCATCTTTCTCCGGACCTAGGGTCCTGGAGTGACCTTGGACCTTTTTCCAGTAGACCATTATGCCTTTCTCGGTGGTGAGCAGATCACACGCCTAGGAATAACTCCGAGTGTTTCACGTCTCTGTTCCTGGCGTTTTTCATGTGGTTCTCCCTCCACATGGGGAAGTGAGAAATGAAGCTGTGTCTAGCGTAGTTTGAATCAGAGCAAAGGACGATTTGAGTGATGTCCAAGGCTGCCGCCTGCTGGAGGGTTATCAACACTGCAGCAATTTCGGCGTACTGACTAGACTTTTGGCCCAACCGGTAGTGATTTTGTTGCTTAGTGTCACAGTCCACCCAAACGACTCCAACCCCAGCACGGAGCTGGCCTTCGTGAAGGTAGGCGCATCCGTCAGTGTAAACTTTCGGAAGCCCTTGGCAAACATTCTCATCAAAGTAGCAATGATTGGATGCGGTTGGGTAGACTGCGGCAGGTGTGTCCAGGGGGACCATGACGGAGTCAGACTCACAGTGCTGGCAGCCTGCTAGCCCTTGTCCTAGCGCTAGCTTGGTGTTCTGACCATACTTGACCTCAATGTTGTATCCTTGGAGCACCATCATCCACGTCGCAATTGGGCTGTTTGACACTCTTCCTTCGCGCAGACGCTGGCTGTTTAGGAAGGTGACAGGCTGATGACACGTTTCAATGATCACTTTCTGTCCACCGATGTAACTACGAAAGTCTTCGACGGCCCAGACAGTAGAGGGGAGAGCTCTCTCGCAGTCTGAGAACTCGAGTTCCACCTTGCTCAGAGGCTTGCTGGCGTATGCCACAACTCTCATGTCCTGATCGTGTTTCTGCTTCAAAGCAGCGCTCAGGCAGTGAGAGGAGAAAGTAGCCTCTATGTAGAACTCTTTATCCTTGTCTGGGTAAGCCAGACAGGGTGCGGACTAGGGTTGTCACGGTATGAAAATTTAACCTCACGGTTATTGTGACCAAAATTATCACGGTTTTTGGTATTATCGCGGTATTTTTTAAACGGTGTTGCATATGTTCAGAAAGCATTGATAGTCCTGTTCTACACAAACTGAAATAGTTCTGAAAAGGTTTAACAGTGTTTATTAAACCTAAAATAACACAAAGCCTTAGCAAAAGTGCAACTTTTCACAAGTAAAGGAACAAATAGCTTCTTTTTCTGGAACATGTTACATTAGTCAGTGCAGGTTTAAATTATACAAATCCAAACATTCAAAACATAAACAATATGTAAACAAATCAAAGAAACACCACTTGTTTTCTCATATACTTGTTTTCTTCATTATCAACATGAAAATCTAAAACTCCAGTCCACACTTGACTTGAGCGCTGTACAAGTCAACCTTAAAAAAATATGTATTTAAAATAAATAGCCACTTTAAACAAATTACTAAAATAACTACTACACTATGTAATCAAATCCAAATGTTCAAGTATAAATGGCATTGAATAAGTAAACAAATCAATGACAAGGAACTAATTGTATATTTCTCTTCATCATCAACAAATAAGATGCTTCATCCAGCAACAGGGTGTCCGTGACACGGTTTAACTGCTGGCAGAGGACGCTGCGGCTGCAGTATATAGTGACTCGTTGCATTCTCCCTCAACCAAAAGTCCTCGCGTCATGCATTTAAGCTAAAATGCTCATGTTGACTTACCTTGCACTGGCTGTAGAGACGTGGGTGATCGTCACTCAGATGAGCCATTAGATTCGAAGTGTTGCTGCCTTTTGCAGACACTTGTTTCCTGCACGTTCTGCAAACGGGATAGCAGTCTTCTATTAACTGTCCCTCAGCATTTTTCAGAAATCCAAAATATGCCCATACTTCCGATTTAGTCTTCTTTGAGGGCTGATGGATGTCCTGGGCGCTGCCGTCTCCTCCTTCGGCCATTATTTCAGCTTCAAAGTTTTGGTGCCGTTGCAAACTAAAAAGTGCGTGTGCGCGCCGCGGGAACTTCAGCTGAAGCGACGGTGGCTGGTAAGGGTCACCGCGCTGAAACCGCGGCCACGGTAAACCCACCGAGATAATTTAGTTTTTTAAAAACTGGACGGTTATTTTTATTGTCAACTTTTTTACCGGGGTTTACCGCTATACCGGTTACCGTGACAACCCTAGTGCGGACGCCAACTTCTGTTTTAGAAACTGGAAGGAGAGTTCTTGGGGTCTGTCCCACACGAAAGGTGTGTCGTTCCGAAGCAGCTCAGTGAGGGGACTCGCTATTTCAGCGTACTCCTCAATGAACTGCCTGGAGTAGTTGCAGACTCCGAGGAAGCTCCTGAGTTCAGTCAGATTAGCTGGGGCTTTGATGTCCTGAATGGCCCTAATGCGTCCCGCTTGGGGCTCAACTCCATTAGGGCCCACCAGCAGTCCAACATACTCCACTTTGGTTCGACACCACTGTCCCTTGAGAATCGTCAATTTAGCTCCGGCGTCAGCGAGCTGTTGCAGCACGTGACGGAGTTCGGCCAGGTGCTCCTCGAAGGTTCAACTCCTCATCAAGATGTCATCGACATATATGAGGTTCCCTCTGGAAGCAGCATCTGACATGGCTTTGTGGAGGAAGATGTTGAACTCGGCAGGTGAGTTAGAGTAGCCAAAGGGGCAGCGGTTCCAAGTATATTGGCGATTTCCAAAGGAGAAAGCCAGTTTATACTGGTCCGCCGGCTCAACCTTCATGGTCCAGAAGCCGTTGGCTACGTCAACCGTAGAGAAGAAACGAGCATCTCTGACTCTGGCTAGCTCTTGATCTAAATGGATCATAGGCCATCTGGAGAGAGGTACTTGTTTGTTCAGTGCACGATAGTCTATGGTGAGACGCCACTTCCCAGTCGGTTTCAGAACCGGCCAGAGGGGAGAGTTGTAAGTTGAGTTACACTCTCTGATGATGTTTTTCTCCTTCAGCTGATCGAGGATCTCCTGGATCGACTCATAAGCAGCAAGGGGAATCTTGTACTGGCGTACAAAAGTAGGAGGGGCATTCGGGTTTGTTGGGATGCGAACCGTGTGCAGATTTGTGAGTCCACAGTCCAGGGAGTCCCTGGATAAGATGGACTGAAACTCATAGAACAGGCTTTTAAGCTCTGCTCTCTGCTCCTCTGACTCCAGCGCATCCGCTTTGTCAAGCTGCTGGCTGACTTCAGCCTCAAAGCCGGCATAAGGTTCAGAGGAGGAGGGTCTCTGGTGTTCCGGGCTTTCAACCGGTGACCCAGATGGCTGAGTATTTATTGCAAAAACCGTTAGACACTGACCGCCGTCAGTATCTAAGGTTGCACTGCAAATGGGTTCCTCAGGAAGGGCTTCATGCCGCTTGATGGTAATCATTTGTGAGGGGAAAGTACTGAATGTGTCTGCACCAACCTGTCTGTCGTTCAAGAACAACGGAAGTTGTCCAATCACGGGGACTGAAAGTTCGAAGTCATGGAATGAGCTATCTATCAGCATGCCCAAGGGCTTTCCTGCCAGCATGTGGATAGGACTCCGGGTCGGATTTTCGACCTACAAGTAGGCAGAACGATTGTTCAGCTCCAAGAGTGGCGTGCCACAGACGGCTAAGTTGAGCTCCAAGAAGTGTGGTGATGGCTGGAAGAAGGCCTGTGTGCCTGGCAGCTTCTGATGCTTCATCAGAGTCAGACGAACAGGCACTCCTTTGACCAGTGGGGGCAGAACCGTGCTGGCCTCAACCACTGCACGGCAGGCCTGTGGAATGGTCTGACCGGACAGCAAGTGTTCAGGGCCTTCTGAGTGAGGCCCAGAGGATGGTGTGGCCCGGGCCCAAAGGACTTGATTGCAAGTGTCCAGCTGGGCACCTAGTCGAACCAGCAGATCTGCTCCAATGAGTGCAGGTGGATCAAGCTGTGGTATAATGCTGAATGTATGTGTGAGCTGTCTTGCTCCGAGCTGGAGAGTCAGAGAGCAGACCTCCGGCGCTTTCAGGAGCCTCTGCGGCCAAGTAGCTGACAAGAGCCGGTGGCTACGTGTCACACTGACCAGCAGGGGGTCCTTCTGACGCAGGTGTTCAAACGTCTGCTGGCTGATGGCTGACTTTTTCCGACCAAAGAGCAAGGCGAGCATCTGAGATGTGGGTGCAGTTGATGGTAAGACCACCAACTATGTGTGGTGCATATGGCTGCAGGCTGACGTTCTTCAGCGAGCAGAGAAAAGATGAATGTGTGTAGAGCGGAGTTCCAGGAGCGGTTTCATGCCTTTGCAGGCGGACATCGTCTGTGGGAGCCGTAGGGAGGGGCATGACCTTGGAACAAGGGTTTTGCTGCTCACTTATGCTGACTTCAAGAATGGAGGATGGTCGGCTGCTATCCGGGTTCCAGGGCTTAGGAGTGTCCACCTGGGCCCACAGTTGACCCTTCTGGCAGTCGATGAGGGGAGCTAGATGTTCAAGCAGGTCCTGACCAATGAGAAGTGGTTCAGTGTCTAGCTGGCAGACATAAAACGGGTGAACCAGAGTCATGTCTTGGAAGGTGATGTCCAGCCACGCCCGGTGAGTGATACACTCCCGGGTCTGGGTGTAGCTGGTGATTTTCAGGTCACAGGGTTCTACCTGGACTGGTTTCCCGAGCGACCGCATGGTGTCAGACACGCGATGGAACAGTGTGGAGCACATCAGGGTGATTTCTGAGCCGGTATCCAGCAGAGCATCAACCTGTATGCATCCACCTACGTTGGTGCTACAGTACAAACGGCGAGCATGATCATGGTTTGTTAAGTCACCAAGGAACTTCAGAAATTTAGTATCAGGTTTCTCTGGGGGGTAGATTTCAGGAGACTCCTGTGATCTACCAGTAGTGTTCCCCCAGCTGATTAGGTAGGTCCTGGCCACGCTGGGGGGTTGAGCCACGCCTAGTCATGCGGACGTTGGCTCTGGGTCTGGCTTCTTAGAAGAAGACTTTGGTGCAGGGGTCTCATCTGCAGATCTCAGCTGTTCCTTCTGTTTAGCTAGGAACTGCTGAAACATTTCCTGGAGGTCGGCTTTGGTCAAGTACTCACCTGTGGACTCGCGTTCGGGACCTACCTGTGGGCGGCGCTCCTTAAACCTTCCACTGTTCCGACCTGCCTGCCGTTGGTTTTGGTTGGGCCACTTTCTGTCTGATTGTCCAGACCTAGGCGGCCAATCAGCACCCCCCTTCCCCTGTTGAGGAGATTGGGACTGCTTTCGCGGTTTAGCAGGTCTAGGTTTGGCGGACTTTGGCTTAGTGCGTGGAGCTTCTGTGCCTTCGAGCTCCAAACGCGGCTCGGCGTCGGGAGCAAGGTGCATGACGCGGTGATGTGCATCAGGCTTTTGGGGCTTCCCGCCGGCTTCCTAAGCCTGTTGAGCGTACCTCCTAATCTCCTGAGTTGTCAGTTTTTTCATCCGACAATACCTTGAGACTTCAGAGCGAACACACTCGTGCAGGTTGTGAATGAAAAGGGATCTGAAGGCAGGGTCTTCCTCGAGCCCAGGGCCGTTTCGACCTTGGAAATAAGCACTTTTGAGTCGGCGATAATACTCTCTGGGGGGTTCGTTCCTCCCGTGTTTGATGGAGAAGGCCCCCATTGTAGCTGACGCAGAGTCTGCATACGTGGCGTATTCCTCCCTCAATGCTCGGCAGAGCGAGGAGTACCGATCTCGAATGTCAGATGGTAGAGTTTCCATGAAACCGTGCACCGTTCTAGATGTGGTTTTCCAAATTAGCTTGAGCTTTTCCCTTGAAGAGGGTGCTGGAAGATCAAGCAGACAACGCTCTATCTCCCTGAGATAGTCGTCGACGTTGGATTCACCGGAGCGTTCTATATATTTAGTTAGCGATTCAATTTGACGTACACGGAGCCCTGACTCACGGTACGGCGCGTCATCCTCTGACTCGGACCCACGGTCTGTCTCAGAGGGCGCTGAATATCGCTGGTGTGCTCTGGCCTCCCAATGTTGACTCCTGGGGCCCAAATCGGGGTCCGGCATGTTGTGGCGGGCTGCTGGCACGTCACGTGGGTGTCCTGGGAGGTCCTCCTCTCGGGGTACGTCTGCGTAGTGCAGCCTGCGTCTTTCAACTGGGGCTTCTGCGTAATACGCTCTGTCATGCAGCTGGTTATCGGCGTGCCGAATACCGGAGTAGCTAGGATGGGTGGATGGTTGAGGTGCAGGTTGGGGTGCATAACCCCAATCGGCACCTTGCACCCTTCGTGGACTGGGGGAGCGGTTTAAATAGAGGTGCCGCTCAGCTGGTCGACTTCTCACTGATTGAGAAGGCCGTGAAGATGAGGGTGGTGGTCCAACCTGGGGTTCGAGGGCGAACTGCCCTCGGCCCCTAGGTGGTCCTGAATGCCCTAAAGTGTGTGTAGGGAACGGGGCCGAAGGTTGGGACAGATAAGCTTCATCTCTCCCCTGCGACGTGCGTCCATCCAGAGAGTCCCACACCACATACTGTCGATTATCGAATGGAGATGTATCAGGAGGTAGGCTACCAGGTACCTTGGAAAGAGGTGGCCTACCTTTACGGCGGGACGGCTGTCCCTCGCTTCCTTGGGTGGAGGAAACCAATTGCTCTTTGGCGATCGTCCTGGGCGGACCCTGGTTGGCTCTGCCGGCTTGCTTTCGTACTGGCGTGGGAGAAGACTCCGGCTCAGCCTCAGAGTCACGGTGTTCCCCCCCTTCCCACTGTCTGTTGTCATCAGCAGAGGAGGGCGGGGTCTTCTCCCCATCTTCCCCAGAATCTGTGCTGGTGTTGTCTTCCTCGATCAGCCTTCCATTTCGCTGTTTTTCAGCTAGCATACTCTGGAGGTTCATGATCTTCTGACCACGTTGGAGTCCTCTCTGATAGAGGATCAAGGCTAACTTAGCCAAGGGGACCTGGATTGGAACTGTACCATCCGGGTTTTTTATTTGATCAATTACAGCATCAAGCTGTTCTTCAGTGAAATCCCTAGAAGGGTAGTCGGGTTCTCGAGCAACCGCGACCAGTTTGGACAATATTTGTCCAGAAAGTAGGCCAGGTTCATAGTCGTGGGCCGCAGCGCCACCTGGTTGCTGGGAGTTGGTCAGTTCACTACTCTGTCCCTCCATTTTAACAACCGAACCAAAAATAGCCTAGTAGAGCTTCTGCAGATAGCTCAAAGCTGCACCTTTTGGCAGCAACTGCTAGCTTTGTAGCAGAAAACACTAAATTAACCTTTGTGCGCACAGGTTTTAGCGTTTTAAGATTGCACAGAATGCCGTGACTAACGTCTAAAATACTTTTCCTTTCAGTATTTTAGCAAAAGCTGGTGCGTTGCCGTAGCAACGTCTTACAACACTTGCAGTGTTAAATGTACTAGTTATTCCTTCAGAATATTAGCAAACAGGGTGTTATCAGTCTTTGAGGGAAGGTTTTAGTTAGTTATAATAGCCATTGTGAGTTAAAGTCGCTAAATTAGCAGTTAATTTTAGCCTAAAAGGGTTAGTCAGAATCACTTACATACTGCACCTTTAATGAGGAACTGAATTTTAACCTAAAAGGTTAGCCAGAATTAATTTACACGTTGCACCTTTAAAGAAGCACTGGGTTACTGGTGAGAGTTCGATGCAGCTTGCTGCTCAGCAAAATCAGCACCACTCTGTTGCTGGTTCAAGGCTGAACAACTGATTATTTTTTAATTCAAGCTAAAGATTTATTTGTTTGTTTGTGCCGGATAGAAATCTCTGTGTATCCCGCCTCACACGGGCTGCACCAATTAATGTTGGGGTTATTAGGAGCGAATAATTAGTAAGTTTTAACTTACTTTTGGATTCTTCAATAAATTCTGTAAATATGGGAATATTTACTGATTTATTAATTAATTAAGATATTCTTAGATATCTCCGGGGCACCATCCCTTTAATTAGAAAGGGAAATGAATCCAAAACCTTATCAGTCTTTCTTGAAGTTCGTATAATCCTTGGAGCAGAGACTTCGCTTCGACACAACAAATCTACTGGAGGCAAAAATCTGAATTTTATAACATTTAATTAACAATTTGTCAAATGAATAAACAGTGGAATAAATGAATAATAACCATGTGATATAATTGAAGATGGGTGTTTGCGTGTGATGGAGGATGTATGAATGGGGTCCTTTGTTCTCACAAAGGAGTGGTGTGTGTGTGCGTGTGTATGGATTCAAAATGGAGTCTTGAATACAAGATGGCTGACCCCTTTGTCTGGCTAAAGTGTGGGTGGCAACTTGCACTTTAACTTCCAAAGCACTTAGAATCAGAAGTAACTTAACCTTAAAATCACTCAAAACACTTCAAAATGGTCATGAAACAACACAAAAGGTTAATCCTGAATTAATATCTTTTTAGTTTAACCACTTGGCCATAGCAGAAACCATTTTAAGATACCATACAATGATCAATAAGCAGTTTATTCTTTCAAAATGACCCGACGGACGTATTTGGGAACGAAAGAGGAAAACACGAAGCTACTTCTAAGCAATAGCGCGGTTTTATTGCTTATTCTGGACTATAGAGGAAACGGGAGAAGGAAAGAAGGAGAGAGAGAAATAGATGAGTTTCTGATCACCAGAACAGCAAGGCATCCCCCGCTGTTTCATTTGACGGTTCTCCGTGGTTTCTCCGCACTTCGGCGTCGTCCGTCGGTTTGATGCTTTCCCCGCTGTTTTCCGCGTTCTCCGTGAGTTTGATGGAGTTGTTGATTTCCCAGCCCGGTTCTGTGTTCTCCCTTCAGCAGCTAGCGCAGCGAGCGGTTGGACAGACCTGATGGGCTTGTAGCTTAGCTTTCCAGCGGTTCCGGGAGCTCTACTGGAGCACTTAGACTTCCCGCGTGCTCAAGTTAGTCGGAGCGTACGACGAGCGTGTCCTTTACCGCCAGTTATCCTGGGCAAAAGAACAGAGTTCTTTGTCTTTGTCAATGATTTATAGCCTGAGTTCGCGGGAAAGCTCCATGGGCTCCCGCACAAGCGCAGAACGTGTTTCTGGTATTAGGCGGTGACATCATCACAATGCTTCCGTGTGCAAAGCATCATGGGAAATGAAGTTTCTTGGCGCTGATGTGATTATTTGCTTTTCAGAGCAATTTAGCACAGTCTTTTTGGAGAAAATTACTGCAGCAATTTCTCACGAGGGCATACCCTCAACAGTATGAATCACACCAAGGCTTCTGGGGGAGCCCAGTGATGGGGGTGGGGGGTGTTCTGTATTGCCTTGGCCCCCAAAATGCCTTGAAACGGTCTTGGGTGTGTGACTGAGTTTAGATGAGTGATCTGACACGTATCAAATGTATAAATATTACATGTATATAACTTATGCACCACTTTGAGAATGTAACCAGCTCAGTGGCCTAGTGGTAGAGTGTCCGCCCTGAGACAGGGAGATCAGGGTTCGATTCCTGGTCAGGTCATACCAAAGACCTTGAAAAAATGGGACCCAATGCCTCCCTGCTTGACACTCAGCATTAAGGGGGTTGGATTGGGGGGTTAAACCACCAAATGGTTCCCGAGCGCGGCTCTGTCTGCAGCTCCCCGCTCCCCCAGGAGATGGGTCAAATATGGAGAACAAATTTCGCACACACATCAGTGTGTGTGACAACTAATGGGACTTTAACTTTAACATGCACCGGACACAGCGAGCGCAACAACAATCAGCGCTCTGCGTCCTCTCCACTCAAAAGAAGCCCTGCTACGCTAAGAGTCCGTTATTTTGTAATATAGGTTGAAACTGGACCTCTATCTGAAAGATATCTAGTACCCCATAATTTGATCCTAGCTCCTGGATGAAAAACCGGAAATGTTGATCAATGTAGGAACCGCTCCAGACACCCCGGACAGAGAGTGAAAAGAGGTCCGGTGGAAAGAGGATGTATTGTCACCCTAATTTAATGGCCATTGGTCGATTGATGTAGTTATTGAACTCAGTTCTGATGAAAACACACACACACACACACACACACAGCAGGCTGTACTCACTGAGGTTATGAGTTTCTGCAGCAGGGACATTTTTGGGTGCAGAGATTGCGCATGGAACCGAACTGAAGCGGAACCCCTCAGAATCTCACTGAAGCACAGCAAGTGTTTTAAAAAGGAAATCCAAGGAAGTTCTAAATTGCACACGGCCACTTCTGCCTTTGATTTTCTTGTGTGGTACTTACAGCATTGGCGCTAAAGTAAAAACTTGTTAGCTAAAATATTAGCTTAACTATTGAGTTGCCGGATCCAAGCAGAAAGTTACTGGAGCGCATCCTTTCAAAATAAGACAGGCTCAAATGAAGCTCTGACGCAAACGACAGTTAGCCTCCTTTTAATGTGGTGAAACGACCAGCTGCACCTTAAGAGGGGTGCACGGTTCAGGGGCCACAAATAGGCGGCCCGCGGGCCAGGTCTTATTGTGTGCCGCTGCCCTACAGATCCTTACTATATTCGGAGTTATAGTCATGTTTTCTGATGTTCCATAATAATTCCCAATAATTATATAATGAACTGAAATAATTTTCTGAACAATTCTGTTGGTCTACTTTTTGAGCAGAGGGGGTGTGTAAACATAATGGTAAAGAATGTTTTGGACAAAATCACATTGATGTTTCTTTTTTCTAATTATTTCAACAGATTGTATTCACAATAAAAATACATATGTAAAGGTCAGAGGTCACAAAAACTCACTGTTAAAAAGATACAGATCTGAAGCCCACGAGGACAAAGAGAACATATTTTTGAGAAGCACCTCTGGATAAAAATCACAAGTTTCCTCACAAGCACATTAAAAATGTCAAAAAGGTGAAAAAAGATAATACTGGGAGAAAATTGTAGTTTTTACTGTTTTATGGTATGATTTATGACTATATTGTAAATGTCTTAAAACTTGATTTGAAGAAAATTGTGAATCGGACTGAAATCTTAATTTCTCCTAGAAAAATCGCAATTGAATCTTTTCCTAAAATCGTCCAGTCATAGTCTCCAGATTGCTACACAGAGCATCCTGCTTGTGATTCACCTGCAGCAACGTCAGTCTGAGTGCTCAGCACACAGCAGTAACCTTCCCTCGGGGATTTTTCCAACAGCCCCGACAGCTCCATACATTTCTGATTTATGGTGGAGATGGAGACGAAGCAGATTAATGTAAACTACCATAAGTCTGCTTGTCAGTTCTTCTAAGTATCTGGGTATCTGGCTTGACGGCACACTTTCATTTGACATTCACATGAATCCATTACTTTCTAAAGTCAAGTCAAGAATGGGGTTTCTATAGCAACAGGTCATCCTTTACTCATTCTGCAAAGCAATCCTTGGTCAAAATTGCAATCCTTTCCATCTTAGATTACGGTGACATATTTTATAGGACTGCTTCCAAAAAACTTCTTCATTAACTCGATGTCATTTATCACTCAGCAATCGTTTCATCACTGGTGCCCTTTTCACTACTCATCATTGTGATCTGTACTCACTCGTTAACTGGCCATCGCTCCATTCCTGCAGGTTGTTACATATGTATCAGTTCATATACACAACAATCATCAGTAGAACACCATCATATGTTCACTCATTTACTTCCAACAACCAGCACCATTTATGTTCCAGTAACTTAATCTCTACGGTTATTCCCAAAGCTTGCACCTCCTTTGGCCGCTCCTCATTCCAGTTTGCTGCTTCCAATGACTGGAAAGAGCTGCAAAATCACTGAAGCTCACTACCTACATCCCATTATCTACCTTCAATAATTCATGGTGATCAATAGTTTCTGATGAATGTGCTTCTGAGTACTTAAAGAGCAAGTCAACCCCCTACCAGAGTCTAACTCCACTCCCACTTAATGTTTGAAAAATGCAACAAATGCTGTTGCCTGGCAGACCAAGAGGGCGGAGCTGCTAACAAATACACACACACACAGGCTCACAACAGCATTGTGACATCATAATGTACCAGATGACATCATAGCATACCTCTTAGCCAATAGCGGTGGCAGATTTAAATTAAAATACAGTGCAGAGTTTTTACCTGACAATGGCACAACACTGCCAGTTTTAGGCAGAATATTAAAATTTTAACTAAGATGCACTGAAGTGTCAAATTATTCACGACACGTGTCTGCAGCACGATTAGACACTCGCTTATTTAGTTTATCAGCAAAAAAAAGTTTATTTGGGGGTGACTTGCTCTTTAAAGACTGCTCTAAGTCTATTTTGATTGCTTGTACATACTGTAAATGAGAACAGTCCGTTGTCTTGATGTCGAACTGTTTTATCTTATTATTGTCGTGTATTTTTATCTTACCTGTTGTTCTTTGATGTAAAGCTAACTGTGTGTGTGTGTGTGTGTGTGTGTGTGTGTGTGTGTGTGTGTGTGTGTGTGTGTGTGTGTGTGTGTGTGTGTGTGTGTGTGTGTGTGTGTGTGTGTGTGTGTGTGTGTGTGTGTGTGTGTTGCTGCCTCTTGGCCAGGTCGTCGTTGAATGAGTTCTCAATCGACTCACCTGGATAAATAAGGATTAAATAAAAAAATAATTATTTATTATTACACAGATATGCTGGTTACCAGATTATTTGTCAGGATCATTTTGACTTTAAGCAACTCTGTTGCCACTTTGTCTGCAGGAGCTGGCTGATCTTCGCCATGTTCACGTGAAGCTAAAGAAGCAGTTTCATGAGAAGACTACAGAGCTGGTCCATGCAAATCGGAGGGTGGAGAGCCATGAAGCTGAAGTCAAAAAGCTTCGTCTCAGAGTGGAAGAACTGAAAAAGGAGTTGGGGCAGGCTGAAGATGAGGTAGGAAGATGCTTGTTTGCTGCAGATGAATGCTGTGATGTAACACATAAGCATACTGCTGCATGTTTGGATGCAAAAATCTGTATGATGGTGGCTTAGGCGTTAGGAGTTCACTATAAAACTCTTGCACCAGGATGACTCTCTGACTTTTCTCCTCACAACAACAATGAAAGTGAAGGTTTAATCCTATCCAGGCATCATTCTTTTGCACAATCATAGCACTAATTTTAGTGAAGTCTAGCTGCCCAAGGCCAGATCGGAGCCGTGGCTGAACGACTATACACGTTTATTAAGGCGGAAATGTCGACTAGCAGAAAGGATGTGGAAGAAGGATAGGTAACTGAGCTCTCTTCAAGTGTTAAGAGACTGTCTTTGTGACCTTCAGGAGGCTGTGAGAGATGCTAGGAGGGTGTGCTCTCGCCGTCACAGACCACGGATGCTTTTTATTGTAATAATAATATCCTCAACATTCACCAACCAGTGGGTATTGAGCCCTCTGTGATGTCTTGAGAAGCATTTTTGAGTTTTTTTGTGGACAAAATAGTAAACATCAGAGCTCAGGCCAGTCCCCTGTCGGACTCTTTCTGTTCAGCTACTTTTAGTCAGTTTGAGCCGTTTACGTCGGACTGCCTTTGGGATTTTGTTAACTCTTTAAAACCTGCTTGGATTTGATGCCCCCTAAGCTATTAAGAGAAGTTTATTCATCAGTTGGTCCTTGGGTTCTTGCCTATTAATCAGAGCATTGTCTCTGGAATAGTACCAGGGAACTGGAAACATGCGGTTGTTCAGCCTTTACTGAAGAAGCTTGGACTCGACTTATCTGCCTTGTCCACTTATCGACCCATCTCCAGACTCCCTTGGGAAAAGTTATTTTCTGCATTTGACCCATCCTTACTTTGGTAAGAAGCAGAGGGGAATTTTTATGGTGGCCGGGTGGCAACTTGGGGTAGGGCTGGGCGATATGGCAAAAATAGAATATCACGATTTTTCCAATATTTTATCACAATTTCGATTTTATCACGATTTTTATCCATGAATAGCATAACTTCAATTGCATATTAAAGAAGAGAAACATTGAATAAATAAACATTTATTCATATTAGGAATAATCAGCACAGTGCTAACACACTTATATTTTAAACTCACACCAGAGATGATAAAAGCCCTGAGAGAAACAATTACAAAAATCAGTTTTTCTCGTTTTTCAAGTAACTTAACATAAATTAAAATCGTAAACATATTTAAAGTGCAAACATGTCAATTGCAAACATATTGTGCAAACGTTAACTTGTTTAAAATACTATGTAGCTCCCAGTTGCTCATGTAGTAGATAGTTAAGCTCAAATATGGCTCTGATGTGCGGCTGGACCAGAGATCGCTTGTGGTAGCAAAAAACGACGCATTCTGAATATTTTCTGCAACTCTCACTTTGCATTCAGCGTACATGCGTGGAATGGCGGTGTTCGAACAATACTTGCGGCTGGAAAACTCGTAGCGCGGATCCAATGTTATTATCATTTTCTTAAATCCCACTCCTACTGTTCGCACGGGACACAAATCTTTAACCAAGTGGTACGTCACTGCATCTGTCACGCTGTTCCATCGTCTGCTGTCTCTGTCGTAGGGAGTGAGTTTTGTGAGTGTTTATGTTAGCGTTTGCTGCCTGGAAGAAGCACTAGGCGCTGCCGCTGCAGCCGCAGGCTTTTTAGCTTTAGCTGCCAGCTGGCTCTCATTGTATTGTTTGGGATGCTTTCTTTTCAAGTGATTAAACACGTTTGTGGTGTTGCCATCACTTGCCTTGATGCTCTTCTTGCAAACTTTGCAAATGACGTTTCGCTGCTCTTTGTCATCTGGTGAAAAACCGAACCAGTTCCATATAATGGACGAGGCGTTCCTCTTCGGAACGAAAACCTCGTTGTCGCTCTCAGCCGCGGCCGAAGCCATGTTTGCTCACACACAGGTGAAAACAAGCGGGGCACTAATATATTACTATGACTCACTCTGATTGGTTAAGGGTCAAACAAAGGCGTGTCATTCGCCTGGGGTAAGTTCCCTTTTCATTCAGAGGTAGAAATTCAACAGCAGAGCTGTGAATCGTGATAAAAAGGTCTCTCAAAAATGACAGACCGTCAGATGTGTAGATCGTAAAACGGTCTAAAATCGTCATATCGCCCTGCCCTAACTTGGGGTTCAGCATCTTGCCTAAGAAAGTTTTGTGACTGTAGAAGGTTTATTGCACTTGGACTGACTTTAACAATCCCATCAAACGTCATCTATTAACATTTCATGTTTGGTCTTTGTCACCAGTTGGACGAGTCTCATAACCAGACGAGAAAGCTGCAGAGGTCTCTAGATGAGCAGGTGGAGCAGAGTGAGAACCTGCAAGTACAACTGGAACACCTGCAGTCCAGGTGAGGCACACGTGCATACTCAGCCTCTCTCTCCCTCCTGTGTATCAGAGCCTGAGACACTTGGAGGACGGCCTTAGTTTTACTTTAGTTATAAATACTCATAATACTTGATAGCAACCCTGCAAACTATCAACTACCAGAACTGAAGCGCTGGCTCGAACGTCAAGGTCAAAGTAAAACCTAACTCTTGTTAGGAACACTGTTGTTTTAAACACCGTTATTCCCATCGCTGCTCCTACTTGAGTAACATTAAGTTCATTACCCAGAGTGCTCAAGTAGCATTTTCTCAAGGTGCGTTAACTGTTGGTTATCATTTGTGTCCCTACTTTTTACGCACTACCCACCTCTAGTCAAAAGCCTTTTTCGTGCACGTTTGGGTGGACATGCTGTTTGTCTGAGACATTCAGCTGGACTCCTCCGTTAAGACCACTGCCCCTCCTGGATGACTCCCCTCTGCTTACACCGCTGCTTTGGATAACTCCACATCTGAGAACGTCACATAAAAACTACCACCGCTTTGCTTTTTCTGTCTTTAGCTTAACCTGTCTCCCTTTCCAGCTGTTTCATGTGGTCTCTGACATTACCCGGCTTTGGAAAAGGGATAAAAAGTTCCCTCCGACATCCAATCTGGGTATCTAGAGACTGATTAGCACCTCCCCCAGCAGCAGAGCTGTTATTTCACACTTTTACCACAACAACATTTTCTTGTGATGGATTTCCTGTTTCTTTTGTGCACAGCAATCTTTACCATAGACCTATGCTATAACTGGCACGTGTGTGTGTGTGTGCTGGATCCAATACAAAGAATAGGAGAGCCTTTAGGCACAGAGGTATTGCGAACAAAACCAGTTGAGTCTCAGCTCAGATCAGGATGTTCACCCGAGCCAGAAACTCTCCACAGTTCACCTGTCTTTATTTTTTCTTTAGCTCACTGTTCTTTGTTTTAAGAGCAGCTGAGTATGTCTCGTGGAGATTGTTTTTTCATGAGGAACAGAAAAATGTGGCATCAGAGGATTACAAACACTCTCCATCAGGTAGAAAAGTGGATTTTTTTTACTATAACAGGAATTATTACACCCATAAAACGGCAAAGGAAAGACTGAATTGATGCTTTTGATTTCATGAAGCTATCTTTGTTTTGCTGCTGAGTTAACATCAATGGGTGATATTAAGCATGTTTTTGGAACAACTTTGCTGCTACTGGTCTAATTTAAGTTGTGTGATGCATAAGAATGGTAATGTGGCATCCCCTAGTGGTTTAGAGATGGGTACCTTTGACATTTGAATCGATCCGGTACTAATTCCCGGTACCTACGAATCGATACCGGTACTTAACGGTACCAATTTTCGATACTTTTGAGTGTTTAATATTTTAATTCTCTTTTATAATTAAATATATATTTTTCTCAATATATAACCATATTTGATAAATATCACGATAAATAACATACAACTGCTTGTATTTTAACATCTTCCTTGTAGTTTTATAAGTTGATGATTAAACTGAAGCAAACATCTTTACTGTGAACTAAATTTACTGCGTATCTTCATTCCTTTTACCGTCCTTTTTCATTTGATTTTTCCTACTGGAAAGTTAGAATTTCCGAGGAGAAAGCGAACGCACCATTAGATGATAACAATGGTGGCATAGGAAGCTAACATATAAAGCTACGTTATCTTAAACAGTGTATTTAACTGCTGGAGCAGATTAAAACGATGATGCCTCACACTTAAAACATTGTCACTGGTTTCATCTTCACCCAATCACCCGTCGCATTTAGTAAAGTGAAGCCAAACTTTAGAGCGCATTCATGTTCTTCTAGTTGGAATTTCGGAGTTCCGAGGAGAAAGCGAACGCACCATTAGTGAAACGGAAGCTAACAAATCAAGCTAACGTTATCTTAAACATTTTATTTACCTACCGGAGCAGATTAAGATGTCTCACTTAGATCGTTGTCGCGTTTCATCATCACCCAGTTACCCATCACATTCAGTGAAGTGGACCCAAGCTTTAGCGTGCGTTCTTTCTTCCCATGCTGCTCTGTTTACAACTGGCTCGCAGCGACTGACGACAAAACGCTCTTGCGCATGCGCAGCTGTCTAGGCAAGTTCTCGTTGTGAAGGACGGGTACCGAAACGAGGCACCGTTTCAAATGAAGTGAATCGGTGCTCGGTCGGTACTGTGGAATTCGGTCGGTACCTTAAAAAGTACCGAATTCGGTACCCATCCCTAGTGGTGATATGTGGTTAGTGCATCAGAAAACATCTCTGTCGCCACAACCGCAGATGTAAATTATTAGAAATATGAGTGATTAATACATTCATAAAGTGAACACATTTCTAATCCGTGTTTCTCTTTAAAAATGTTTGTTTTTGACTTGAAATATAATGAAATAATGATTAAATATTTATGTTTTTGACACATTTTATTTAAACACGTTTGAGACTATTGTTTTAGTGAGGGTTTTTAGATGGTTTGTATCTGCTCGCTCAAACTATTTAGCTGTTGGTTTAAAAAACCAGGAATGTGATTACAAACATTTTAAAGATTTATTATTAATTTGTCTAATGAATCATTTCTTTTATTTTTCTGCCAATAAACCATCGTTTTGTAAGGAAGCAAATGGATAAGAAGCATGTTAATTGTCCAAAGATGAGAACTTCAGTCTTGTCTTGATTTAAAAGCAAAAAGTTTAGAGTCATCCAATTTTTTATGTCCTCAAGACAAGCCTGTAATCCAGGGGTGGGCAATTATTTTTTCCATGGGGCCACATGAGAAATAGAAAATATTGTGGAGGGCCGCAGGCCAAAAGGCTGAAGTCAATTATGCATAATATTAATGGTATTTCTTTATAAAAAGCAGTAAATACCATTGTTTCTTCAAGCTGGTAAGAGTAGACTATATGTTATAAATGAGCAAAAAGGAAAAAGTGAGGTTGGCTTACAAAAATGTGATTTATTCAAATTTCCCAAGGCAATGGTAAACAAAGTGTGCACATTTGGTTTTTGTTAAACATTTGTGACTTATATTAGTTAACAGTTTTAGTCACATTCACTCCAAAACACATTCTGAGTTTCAAATATTGTTGGAAAGAGGTTCTTAGCATTCTACAGACACACAGTATCGTCTGTAAAATAAAATCACTGAACTGTGATCTTGAGAAAGAGGTTTAAAAAAAGTGTCCCAGTTCACTGCTAGTTGCCTACATTTGTGGTCCAAACACCTTATTTTGTGTTTTTAAGCAATTTTTTTCTTATTCAGTGAGAGAAATCTAGTCTCTGCTGGGCTTTAACGAGTGCATCAAAGTCAGGTTGGATGTCTGAGGTGGAGAAGCGAAGCACAGCTGACAAATGATCATCAGTGAGAGAGGATCTTTACCTGGATTTTGTAAACTTCATCATTGAAAATGTTTGTTCACAAATGTAGGTAGAGCCGAAGAAAACCAACATCTTCTGAGCATGTCTCTTCAGGTTTGGAAAGTGCTCCTTAAGAGAAGAGTAGAAATCCAGCAGAGATCCTGAATCTCTGCTTTCGAGTCCCAAACCCTCTTCAGCACTTTCCCCAGGCTGAGCCATCTGACAGCTGTGTGGAGTCCTCCACAAGAGCCACAAACTGTCTGTGATTCATCGCCCGCGCCCTGATGAAGTTTATTATTTTAGTAACAACATCAGTAACATGGTTGATTTTTAGCACTGACTTGCACAACACATGTTGGTGTATAATACAATGCAAAAACACCTATTTTTGATCTGCATCGATTTCTGTCACTTTATCTTGCATGCGTTTCAAAAGTCCGACATTTTTCCCTGTAAAGCCGGACGTACACTGTGCGACTTTTTCACTCGCAGCACTCAGCTTCAGCTCAAACTGTACGACTTCCCCGCAGAGCAGATCTCACGAGTCATGTGCTCACACTGTACGACCCAGTTCTGGCATGCGACCTGACTGCTCACACTGTACGTCTGGTAGCAACACGTCGGCCCTAAAAATGTGCTAAAAATAGCAGTTTTTACTCAACACGTTAGACTTTTTTGTCTTGTCTTGCCTGTTGTCCTTCGGGAGTGCTGCAGGAGGACACACAGGGATTTATAGGGGTTGGATGAGGAAAACGAAATAAAGAAAGTAAATCTGTGTTTTGTGATCAGTTTAATTTGACATGAACACGACAAACACACTTTCTTGACAATCTTTGTGAGTAAAAAAAACGTGTAGAAACAAAAACGAACAGCGTGTGTTATTAGGGAAATAGCGAGCGACAAGCGTTGATGCAGGATTGCGCGCGCATGCGCCGTGAGAGGTTCTGATACTTTTTGGGTCGCAGCTGCTCGCAGCGCCGCTTCAACAGTGCGATACCCTCTCGAGGGACGAGCGAAATATTAAACACACCAGAGTGCGACCTCACGACTGCTGATCGGCGGCTGGTCACGTGGTGTTAATCACCTCTCGTAACCCCCTGTACACTACACGACCGCTCGGCGCAAAACTCGCCCCGATGTCGTGGCTTCTCGCACGACTGGAAAATCGGCTCAAAAAAGTGAAAAAGTCGCACAGTGTACGCCCGGCTGTGACAGTCTCTCCCATTTCAATCCCAGAGTGTCCATGCACGCATTTACCTCTGTAAAAAGATCACTCCCTGTCGTTGTCCCTCTCATCGACCGCATTGCTGCCCGCTCCTCTGTGAGCTTGAAGTCCGTTATCCCCCGGACAAATACGAGCAGCTGGGCTGTGTCCCGGACATCACAGCTCCCGTCTAATGAGAAAAAGTCAAAACTTGCCACTTCACGTTGCAGCTGAAGCTCCAGGTTCCCCGCAATGTCCTCGATCCTCCTGGTCACGGTTCGCTGTTTTTAGCTATTTTGTGGGATATCACAAAGCTGGTCCTGGTTGCTGCATCCCTGGATGTGTGAAGCTTAGTAAAAAAGCCTTGCTGCTTTTGCAACTTTGCTAGCAAAGCTTCGGATGTCCGTGCCCTCTCAGCATCAGACAAGTTCTTGTATTTTTCCGAGTGTTTCTTGTCGTAATGCCGACTCAAATTGTAGTCCTTAAACACGGCAATCTCCTCCCCGCAAACCAAACACACGGTTTTACCTCCGACTTCAGTAAAAAAAATACTTAGCAGTCCAATTTTTGTTGAAAATCCTGCATTCGGCATCTTTCTTTTTTTTTTTTTTTTTTGCATGAGCGGACATTTCTCAGGCTACAATCACCATGTCAACCGCGGGCACTTGTTGCTATACGTATTGCGTCATTGTGCACGTAAAATACAACTTCAAAATAAAAGCAATGCAGCCTTAGCCCATGCATGAGGTAAAATGAGAAAATACATTTATTTTGTAATTTCCAATTAACCTTACGCGGGCCGGTCAAAGTCAACCAAAGGGCCGGATGTGGCCCGCGGGCCGTAAAATGCCCAGGTCTGCTGTAATCTAACTAACCGATTAGGTTCATCAAGGTTAATGGATAGATATAACTGAGTATCGTCAGCATAACAGTGGAAGTTTATCCCATGCTGTCTAATGATTTTACCAATTGGGAGCATATATATAGTAAAAAGAATTGGTCCAAGCACTGAACCCTGTGGTACTCCACAAGTAACCCTGGAGTATGAAGAAGATTTGTCATGTACATTTACAAAATGAAATATGTCAGACAGGTAGGATTTAAACCAGCCTAGCGCTGTTCCTTTGATCCCTACAACATGTTCAAGTCTTTCTAAAAGAACATTGTGATCTACTGTGTCAAAAGCAGCACTGAGATCTAACAAGACTAGAACAGACACAAGAGTCTTATCTGAGGCCATGAGAATATTATTTGTAATTCTCACTAACGCAGTTTCAGTGCTTTGATACTCTCTAAAACCAGACTGAAATTCCTCAAACAGAGCATTAGAGTTTAAATGCTTACATACTTGGATGGTCACTATTTTCTCCAGGACTTAGGATGGAAATGGAAGGTTAGATATTGGTCTATAATTCATTGGGTCATCTGGATCCAGAGAAGGCTTCTTAAGTAAAGGTTTGATTACAGCAACCTTAAAATCCTGTGGTACGTATCCATTTACTAAGGATAGATTGATTATATCTAGAATAGGGGCAGTAACCAAAGGAAATGCATCTTTAAATAATTTGGTTGGGATTGGATCTAAAATGCAAGTTGAAGATTTAGATGAAGCTAATATTTTTGATAACTGAAAGCTCAACTGGATCAAAATGGTTCAAACACAGATGAGGTTCTACAGTCACCTCTGATGCTGCCTCACTTACTGAGGAAGAAGAAATCGCATTAGGGAGGATGCTAATAATTTTGTTTCTAGTAGAATTAATTTTACTTGTGAAAAATCCCATAAAGTCGTTGCTGCTGAGGGCTAAGGTAATAGATGGTTCAGAGCTATGATTCTGTGTATGTTTGGCAACTGTACTGAAAAGAAATTTAGGATTATTCTTATTCTCCTCAATTAGCGATGAAAAATAAGCTGTTCTAGCTTTTCAAAGCTTATTTTTCCAGGATAAGTAGGACTCCTCTTGGTGTGTAGTGTAGAGTGCCATGTTCGCCCAAATTTTCTAGAGTTTTGTTTTAAAGTTCATAAATCAGAATTAAACCAGGGAGCCAACTTTCTGTTCCTAATTACCTTCTTTTTAAAAGGGGCAACATCATCTAATGCCACACGTAAAGAGGAAGTATGTTACGTCCCTTCCTGAACGTCTAGGAGGATGAGAGGACTAACACAGAAAAATAGGTGGAGGTGTGTGTGTGTGAGAGGATAAATAACGAGGTGGTGAGAATAAAAACAAAAGGGTTTATTAACAAAGGGTGTCAGTTTCTAACATCAAAATAAGGCTTACAACAACGGTGATGAAAAGGTGGAAACTAAAAACGTAAGCGCATATTTGCTTACGAAAAACGGCTTTTTGCCGAAGTCCAATGGGGATAAAAACACCAAAATGAGAAAACTGACACTCTGTCAGATAATCCTGCAAACGAGGAACTAAGCCTATTTCCTACCGTAAACCCTAAGCAAGCGTACACCACAGTTTAACCATAGCGAGAATCGCTACCAAGCTCAGGAGAATCACAGACTAGCTCTGGATCTCCTCTACTGTCTGCTGCGCTCCTCTTTTGAAACCCTGTGGGCTGCTTGATGGCAGATTGGGATCAGCTGCTGCCTTCTTTGGCGTGCCTCTCTCCAAGGTCCTGAAATGGCGCTGGGAGAGTAAGCTGCTCCAGAACTGTCCCAAGTGCTGAAAGCTCAGCGGTGGGGACAGCAGGCTCAGATAAAGGTGAAGAGTAGGACCGAGGGGATGAGGGTCGTCACAGTCTCCCCCTAGAAAGCTAAGAAAGAAAGGCATTAGCAAATGATTTTCTTTCTTAAGAAAAAAAGACCTGCGAAGCAGAACTCAGGGAGAAAATGCCCAACAAAGCCAGTCTTGAGTTTTTCACTTTAAAATTGGATGAGTCCCCACTGACTGCCTAACACAACTTCTCTAACTGCAGCCTAGTCTTCATGTGTCATACAGGTGGGCAGATTAAGCACGTTTCTAAAAACATACAAACCAGCAAAGAAGAGGAGATTTCCCCACTTCCTCCTGGGGTGCTCCCGAGATGGTGTCCAAAAGGACGCCAACACTAACCCGCTTGACACAACACTAATAAAAATGACAAACAGGACATACCCCAAAGGGGGTATACCTCTATAACCTATCAGGGATCTCACCTCCCAGCTGACATTATCTCATTATCTATTAATAAAACGTTGCAGCAGAAAAAGTGGATTTTTATTGAATATGTAAAATATTTACAGTTTTAGAGCCGTTTTGTTGGCAGAATTAATCTTAGCTATGGGTCCCAAGGTGGTTTGTGTGGTGTTGCCATAGGGTGATGTCATCGGTAGGCACAGATCTGCGTCCAAATGGAAAATTGGTCACCCTACATTAAATGATATAACTCCTCAAATAAAGGCTGTTTTAACCACCAGCATCTCGAGTGGCTTCCTAAACGTGCGTGCCATCACTGGTGTGCTCTTTGCAGGTTTCAGCCCCGCCTCTGTTAGCACCGCGCTGATGAAAAGGGACTTGGGCAACCGATCACACCTTTTTACAATGCCACGCCCCTTCGTATAATCCCTGCATGTGCACGGGCATGCACACTAGTGAAGGTCAACAACGCTACCCAAACTTTTGCATACCACTGTATTTAATGCTGACAAGCACCTATGACTGTCTGACTAAGATATAAGTATAGATTAAACACCATGTGGTTGGTTACTGTGGTAACAGAGTAGAAGTGACAGGCATGTCAGCACAAACTAGTGTGTGCTGTTAGGTTGTAGCTCAACATGCTGTGGTAGGCAGACCCGTACCTGGTTAGGGTCATCTTCAGCCTCACAGCTCTGTCCCTCTGCTCATGTCTCTTCCTCTGTCTCTGCCTCAGACTGCGGCGGCAGCAGCAAGGTCCTGGACTGTTTGCGAAGATGCGGTCTGCTCGCTTCAGTCCAGAAACCACAGATGGACCCAGCAGCGACGTTGATGAGGAGGAGGAGAACCTACAGCTCCAGATCCCATGACGCAAGCCGAGACCCTGGACACCCAGCTGTTGTAGAAAAACATTGTCTCTGAGTAGAAACTTCTGAGGCTCTTTTAGCTCTTCAACATTCCTTATCACTTAATTATCTGGAAAACATGCAGGATGCCTCATCAGGATGCTAAAAGTGATTTCATCAGTCAGTCACCTTATTACAAACAAGGTCAGGATGTCCCGTTTCCTGAGACATCCCATAATGTAGAGGTAAAAGGTTGAATTCAGCATACATGTATTTAGATCAGACACTTCTCCAAGACTCACCCAGAGGACCGAGCGTGACCCAAGCTCCTGGGGGGTGGTTGTTCAGCTGGATGCTACAAGAAGAGCTTCACCTGTCTGTGTGAAACACCAACAGCTCATCAAAACCTTTCGTTTCATTTTCTTACAAACATCAAACTTTTAGATCGTTTCTACGTCCTCACCTGCACCTCAACTATTGACATGATTCAGCATCACTCCTGCTTGGCTCTCCTCTTCAAGTGTCTTTGACCAAGGAAGGGAAAAGGTCCTTGAGCTGCCCCGCCCTTACAGACTGGCTACAGAGATCCAGAGTCACTGCCGTTAGCAGCTTAGGTTCATGTCAACAAACAAGCCCCTACAGGTTACCAGGCATTAGCTAGCATTAGCTAGCGCTTGACCCAGGTTAAAACACAACCGTCCCTCAGCGAGGTGTGTGTGTTAACGTGTGCATATCAAGCTTTGCTGGTCTGAATCCTTATATAGTTGCATTCTGAACATTTACCGTGTCTAACCCTAACCTTACTGCCACTGGGAGAGATGATAAAACATCGTCTTCGTGAGGAAGCTGAACTGGTTCTGTGCAGGCAGCAGAAGCTGCTCCTCCTCGATGCTCAGAGACACTGGTGGAGGTGGGTGCTGTTTGCAGAGGGAGGAACAGATGTGGTTTCACCAGAACTCCGTGGGTCAGACAGACAATGGCAGAGCTCAGGAAGAACGCACAACCATGATGTTTTCGTTTATTTCCTGATCTTATCCTTTCTTCAGGGACACAGAGAAAAAGTCATTTTCTAAGTGACCTGTCAGCAGGACAGGAATTGTCTCTATGAAGGGGACGATGTCCACAGAAACCAGTCACATCACTGGTTCTTTTATGGCAGGTTGCAACAATGAGACTTGAAATGATGAACTATTTTTCATGTTGCATCCAAAGACATGCCAGTAAGGTAGAAACGTGGTTTATAGTCAGTGAGGGGAGGTTTCTGATGTCAGCGGTGATATCTTCCAGGGTTTCAGGGTCCATGTGTGTCTAAACTCACTTTACTCTGAACTGTCACAGACACTGCCTAGAAGACACAAATCTGTCCAGGATGTCCTCCTGTCTTATATACAAATACACAGCAGCCTTGAGGACAGGGTCAGAGTGGCATCCTGGTAGAACGTAGAGCACAAACCCGATGGACTTAAAACAGAGGATCCAGGTGTGCTTCAGCCTGCATTTTCAGGTCTTCTGCCTTTAATCCACTTCTGATGCTGGTTGGGGACCAAGTTGTTTATACTGATGAAAACTGGTTTGTATTGATTCTGTATTTCTGCTGTTGTTTTTTATGAAGCACATGTACCACAGTGGTTTTGTATTACCTCTATAAACGTCACCTGTTCAAAGCATGCGTGGGGTTTTCCTCTTTTCCCATCAGCTGAGTCCCATGATGTCCCCACCGCCCTCGTACAAGAACAGACACTTAGAAAAGACAAAGTCTAACTTGTGAAATTGGAATAACAGATATGGGTGAACATGCATAGGTTAACCTAGGTTTGTGCCAAAGAAAAATGAAACTCAAGTCTACGTAAAGATGAAAAAAGAGATCCAACAGTACTCAGGGTAAAAGAACAATTGTGAAGTATAACTTCTGTACTCTGACTCACTGACGGCTGTTCTGAGAGGAAGGATCACAGCAAAAGCATTGTATAAGAAAAAGACACATATCAGCAAGGTTGAGAAATTCTGGTGTAAAGGGTTAATTTACATCGAATTAATGACCCATAAGGCATGAGATTCCATAATAAATATGGAATCAAACTTGTGGACCTTTGGGTTACTTTAACCTGAAGATTGGAACTTTTTATTGCAGGGATTATGTAACACTTTGTGTTAACTGAGAGACAAGAGAAGAGTCACCTTTAAAACGTTTAAGAAGATTTATTTCTAAACAATTTTAAACAAGACTAACTAAGTGATGAATGGATCTGGTGTGAATGAGACGTGAGATGAATGGTGTATGTGTGAGTGATGTCATCAGAACTCTCGTATCTGGAGAAGCGAGTCTGAATGATGTTGTGATGTTTTGCTCTTAAGCTATGATCGGAGTTTCATAAACACATGAGACGCCATGTTGTCGCTCCACACATACCCTTCAGGATGAGACCTCCATACAGATCCAGAATGCCAGGTCCTTGGATCCCCCTTCGGTACCAGAGCCGGTGAAACAGCGTCAGCAGTATGACAGTCTAGTCTTTGGATTGTCTCCAGGTAAAAAGTGACAGATGGTTGACAGCGTCAGTGAGTTCAGCTTTTATTCTGAAAGGAACCATTGCTTGGTTGGTAAAATGCAACAGATTTTATCCAGCTTGTTGGTTCTTTGCTTAAAAAGGAAGTCCGGGTGGCCGGTCCGATACTTCTCTTAGAATGCGCTGAACTGCAGTGAGCTCCAGAGAACTCTTCAGAACTGAACTAAGATGGCGTGGGGACTGGCTTTATTAATCTGGATGTTTTGATTTCTGGTCGAATCAAAGTTGGCAGATTTTTTTTTTTTTTTTACCGTGTCCTGTCTGGCTGTGAAGCAAGCAGAATTGATGTCTGAATGCTGGTAACAAGCCTTACAGATTTACTCTCAGGTGGAGCATTAAAGCGTCTGCTTTTAATGTCACGCCTGATACTTAAAACTTTATTGTTATTGTTTTTGAATGCTTTGTAATTCCGACCAGACACGGAAACAGAGGTGAAAGAGAAAGGAAAAGAAAAGGTGGGGGGGGGGGGGGGTCCACAGAAATAAACAATAATGAACAAGAGTCTGTTTCCAGACCTGCAGAAAAAGACAAAAAAAAAGCAAAAGGGCAAAAAAAATGGGACACAACAACAATACAACTAGATCAAGCTATCACTGCGTCAACTTGATGAAGACATATATAATCAACATTGCTTAACTGAAGAATCATGATAATAAATCACAGTGCGTTAAGTGCCCACCATAGTCTTAAGACCTGTGTTTAATGTGCCCAAACCCATACTTTTGAGAGCACCATGTGAGCACCTGTGTGTGTACACGCGCTTGTTTACGTAAGGTTTGTCTATAGGAGCGTCCAACAGAGAGTGTGAGGGACCACAGATCCGCCCCCCAAAGATGCGCAGGAGACGGGGGAGCTCCAAGTCTCAGAGATCCGGGCGCTGCCCCAGAACACAGGAACCCCAAGGAGACTGCAACCAGAAAGGCCCCCGCCCCCTCGAGAGGCACAGAGGATCGCCCCGGGGGGCCACAACCAGCAGCCGGCAGAGTCCCGGGAGACATCATCTGCAAGCCCTCAGGCCCGCCCGCAGCCTCCCACCCCCTAGCCGGCCGAGCCCGGGACCCAGCGACCCGGTACCCAGGGGCGACCACCCCCGCCGGGACCCAGCAGAGCCCAGGGACCCAGACCCCACCAGGCAGCCACCGGGATCTATCAGGCAGATGCCAAAATCTTAAACCCCCAGACCCGGTTACCACGAACACTCAGGCAGACCAAGACACAACCCCTCACACCAGGTGTGGCAGGGGGAGGGGGGACGAAGATCTATATCATCAAAAGAAGTTCCAGGAGAGGGGAGGAGTCAAAGGCCCCACCTGACATATACAGTCATACACAAACACAGTCACACACTCCCTCCCTCATACTCACACATACACATACAACCAAAGACTTACAAAAATGCACGCCGGACACCCACTCATGCTCCCCATACACACCCTATTCACTCTGGTCCCGGTACTGCTGCACATTGGGTACAACCATTACCGGTAACCAGAGTTTGACCCTTTCTGCTGGGGTACTGATGAGCAACCAACGCTGAGCACAGCAATCTACCACCCCAGACCCCAACTAGATGGCCAGATCTCCCTCCTAGCCTCCAGCCCCAGGAAGCCAAGCAACAACAGAGGTGGCTAAGACCCCTAGTCTCCCTCCGCCTGCTACAATTGAGTGTTGTGTGATCATGAGGTGTATTCCATGGCTGTGGTGAGCGGGCAGTGCGGGCATCATCTGGCCAATGCCAGCTGATGCCACCGCACCACCCCACTTACACCCTCAGCCCTCTGTGTCTTAAGTGCAGTTTAAAATTGGAAGTGGGCACTGGCACCCGGGAGGAGGCTGAGATATCCCCCTGCCAAATGCCGTTGAATGTGCTCACTCCCAAGGCCCTAAGTGTGTGTTTGTGTGGAATGTCGTCAGTGGAAGTGTATAAGGTGCAAATAAAATTGGGGGGCAGGTTGCCACAGGAATGCGGAAATGGGGTCCATACCCGCAGTCCCTGACTTGCCCACCCCCCAAGGTCCTATGTGTATGTTTGTGTGATGATGTGAGGGAGCAGGAGGAGAGAAACATGCGGGGATGGGGAGGAATGGCTGGTTGAGCTTAGCCCTCCAGGGAGCCAGCTCCCCTACTGGCCCCAATAGGCACCTCCGTTGTCAAACTGGCACCCAGGGCATGGAGACCCCAGCCCATCCTGCCAGGTCCCAAAGCAGCAGCATTACAGAGCCTCACGGAGTCCGAGGGCACCAACCCAGCCCCACCCCAGCAGAATATCTTTGCCCATCCCTGCATTTGCACAACTTCCAGAATATATAAGACATGGGACATCCAGGTATGGTTGGGTCCTCCCCCTCCTGGACCTCCCCCTCCCCTGTGATGGAACGGCAGAAGAGCCAAGTTCTACCTGAGGCCCCCGAACCCGGGCCAGGCACTGCTGCATGTTCCTGCCTTCTTCCCGGCAGCATACATGTCAGGACCCGACCCCCAAGGCCCCGCCCAGATCCCCACCCGGGGCCGGCCACCCCCAAACCCGAGCCCCCAGGCCCCCACCCACTCACAACCGCCAGCAGTCCACCCCCCGAGGCAACCCAAGCACCTCCAGAGGGGGGCAACGGCCCCCCAGTCCCAGACACCCCCAGTGAACCCACCTCCAGGGAGCATCCGGATACTCCAAACTCAGACCCTCCACCCCCCCCCCCACCCACACCATCCCGCGGGACAACATCAACGGCCCCCCACCCTCGCTATGTGATGGAACCGATCAAAGGAGCCCAGAGAGATTGATCTGAAGTGGAAGCAGAGGCTATATCAAGTGTAATATGATCTAACAAAAGATTTCTATACTGGTTAATGCGGAGAGTTTCTCTATTTTTCCAAGTCAAGAGGATAGTTTTCTTAGCGATGCATATGGCAGTCAGAACCACGTGAACCAAAGATGTTTCAATCGGGACATCGTCCAGGTTTCCCAGTAAACAAAGAGAGGGGGTGGTTGGGATATGATATTTCAGAGACTTTGACAGGTCTTCAAACACTCTACCCCAAAATTCCTGGACAGGTGGACAGGACCACAGTGCATGAATGTAATTGTCGGGAACGTTGTTTGTGCAGTGTGTACAGGTGTCAGATTACACAAACCCCATCTTGAACATCCAATGACCTGTATAGTGAACTCTGTGTAGAATTTTGTACTGAATTAATTGTAAATTGAGTGTCTGATCATTTTAAAAGTTTTTAAACAAGTTTGGGACCAGAAGTTCTGGTCAAAGCTGACTGATAGATCCACCTCCCATTTTTCAATAGGGATTACTATTCTATTGTCTATTTTGGACAGTGTCTTATATACTTTAGACAGTAGTTTGGGGGGTTTGAGATTATAGAAGTCTAATACCCTTGGTGGTGTTTGCAATTCTATTTTATTGAGCTTAAATTTTTGTTTTACTACAGATTTAATTTGGTGGTATTCTAAAAAGCTATTCTTATCTATTCCAAATTGGGAGACTATTCTATTAAATGGGATGAAGTCCAATCCTTCATATATGTGTTCCAGGTATAGGATTCCTTTGTTTTTCCAGTCCGGAAGGTTCATCATTTTATTATTTCGCAAAATATCAGGATTATTCCAGATAGGTGTGCGTCTGCATGGTACTAGTGAAGACTCTGTAATTTTAAGATACTCCCACCATGCTGTCAGAGAGGTGCTGATACTAATACTTCTGAAGCCTTCATGTTTCCTTATGCTTGAGCTAATAAATGGTAAGTCTGAAAGCTCTATTGTATTGCAACGTGTCTGTTCTATGTCTAACCAGGACTCATCTAGTGGGTTATCTTGCAACCATCTTGGTATATATTGCAGCCTGTTGGCTAAGAAATAATAAAAGTTGGGTAAATCCAGTCCTCCTCTGTCTTTGGTCTTCTGAAGTGTTTTTAAGCTAATTCGTGGAGGTTTATCCTGCCAAAGGAATTTGGTAATTGAGGATTCCAGAGATTTAAACCAGTCAACTGGTGGTTTGTTTGGGATCATTGAAAATAAGTAATTTATTCTGGGTAAGACCATCATTTTAATAGTAGCAACTCTCCCCATGAGTGATATTGGTAACGATTTCCATCTTGCAAGATCATCTTCCACTTTCTTTAAAAGTGGGATGTAGTTTAGTTTGGTTAGATCTGCTAACTTGGGAGAGAAATTAATTCCCAGGTATGTGATATTCCCTGACTCCAATTGTGTATTAAGTAAATTGACAAAAGAGAAATTAATTGGTAGAACTGTGGATTTTAACCAGTTTATAGAGTAATCTGAAACTTGTGAAAAAGAGTTTATCAGTTCTATTGAATAAGAGAGAGAGGATTGAGAATTCCGGAGAAAGAGTAAAACATCATCTGCATAAAGACTTATCTTATGTTCTATTTTCTTACACTTTATCCCTTTAATACATGTTGTTTGCCTAATTGCTGCCACTTGTGGTTCGATAAAGATAGCAAACAGTGAGGGAGAGAGTGGGCATCCCTGGCTTGACCCCCTTTGAAGACAGAAGCTAGCTGATATTTGGTCGTTCGTCCTGACACGTGCAGTTGGCGAACTGTATAATGTTTGTAGCCAGTTTATGAAGAAGTTCCCAAAGCCAAATTTATGTAAAAGAACTTCCAGTTAACTCTATCAAAGGCCTTTTCTGCATCTAAAGATAATATACTAGTTTCTATGTTTCTACTGTAAGAGAAATCTATCAAATTAAGTAATCTACATGAGTTTGTGGATGACTGTCTACCCTTAATTAAACCAGTTTGGTCAGGGTGTATTATGAAGAGGGTTACCTTCTCTAATCTTTTTGCCAGGGCTTTACAAATTATTTTGAGATCAACATTAATAAGGGAAATTGGGTGATAGCTGGTAGGGAATGCAGGGTCTTTGCCTGGTTTTAACAAGAGACTCATATTGGCTGAGTTCATGTTTGGCTGTAATCTGCCGCTCTCTTCGATTTCCCTCACCATTCTGAAAAATATTGGAGCCAGAATGATCCAGAATTCTTTGTAGAACTCTACTGGGAACCCGTCTGGACCTGGAGCTTTCCTATTCGTCACGGATTTAAGGGCTTCCTGGAGCTCCGCTGAGGTTAGTGGCGAGTCCAGGACTGTAACTTGGCTGTCTGATAATTTAGGAAGTGTTATCCTGTCAAGGAACTCATCGATCTCGTTATCTGATGGGTTTATCTGTGGTGAGTACAAAGTTTGGTAGAAGTCTCTGAAAGTGTTGTTTATTCTTTCAGGGTCATAAACTATATTCCCGGTTGAGTCTTTAACAGCAGATATGGTAGTTTTCTCTTTATTTATTTTTAACTGGCTAGCCAAAAATTTACCTGATTTATTACTATGTTCAAAGTTTTCTATTCGTAGTCTTTGTGCTAAAAATTGTGTCTTTTTGTCAATAATTCCATGAAGTTCTAATTTAGCTTTACGTAATTTGCTCATTAACTCCTCTTCTGTGGATGCCTCTAAAGACTTAATGATTTCTTCTAACTCCTGAATACGTTTGTTTTCCGTTTTTTTTCTTATGTGATGAGAAAGAGATTATTTTACCTCTCATCACTGCCTTTCCTGCCTCCCAGAGAATAGATGCTGATGTTCCAGGTAGGTCATTATGTTCTAAATATAAAGCCCACTACTTTTAAAAAAAATCTATAAAACCTTCGTCTTTGAGCAGTGATGTATTAAACCTCCAGTTTTTGCTTGGTGGGATTGTCTTCTTATTTACCAGAGTTAATGAGACTGGAGCATGGTCGCTGACAGCTATGGGGTGTATCTCAGTGTCTGAAATGTCAGCCAACAATGAGCTGCTGACTAGAAAATAATCCAAACATGAATGAGAGTGATGGACGTGTGAGAAAAAAGTATACTCTCTACGGTTAGGATGGAGATTGCCACGCATCACAAAGCCCATAATCACTCATGTACTGTTTAACTATATTAGTGGATTGCCAATTGCGCTGAGTCCCAGCTGTACTGAGCCTGTCTGTTAAGGAATTCATCCAAAAATTAAAATCACCTCCAAGTATAAGTGGACAGTCCAAGTGTTCGGAGAGTACAGAGAAAAAATTATGAAAGAATGGAGAGTCATCCATATTTGGACAGTATATGCTGACAATACATAAGCTTTGGTTCTGTACAGATATTTTTAACATTATAAATCTACCCTCTGGATCAGAGACTGTGTCCAATACTGTGAAATTGATGTTTTGTGTATTAAAATAGCTACACCTCTTTGCCTAGAGTTATAGCAGGCAGAGAACATGCTGGGAAACTCAGGTGTTTTAAGTTCATCTGCGGATGTGGCAGATCTATGAGTTTCTTGTAACAATATTACGTCTGCTTGCACTCTCTTTAGCTGATCAGAAATCTTTAATCTTTTCTCTATGGAGCCAGCTCCATGTACGTTCCATGAGACAAATCTTAGTGCACCCATAGATGTGTGTGTGAGTAGCTAAAATATGACACCTTCATGTGAATAAGATGGAATAGGTATATAAATGTATAAAATAGTATGTTAATAAATAACAGAAAAGTTAATAATAATAATAATAATAATAATAATAATAATAATAATAATAATAATAATAAAGATCCAACAGTGTTTGTGGTTGTATTATTTGACGCATAAATTATGATATTGTGCTGTGAATTTAATATATCTGTGTGTGTGTGTGTGTGTGTGTGTGTGTGTGTGTGTGTGTGTGTGTGTGTGTGTGTGTGTGTGCGTGTGTGCGCGTGTGTTTGTGTGTGCGTGTGTGTGTGTCGAGTCTGACGCAGTGTTGGAAAGTTGTGTGGTTGTGCCGTACAGGTGTAAAGGTGCAGAAGCAGGTAAAGAGGAAAGGAAAGTACAGATACAGGTTAAAAAAGAAGAAAGAACTAAAAAAAAAGGTGGTAGGGGTGTGAAGTGGTGATGAACAGGTGATCTTATCATCTAGAAAACGGATTTAGCAGCTGCTTAATCCTGACGTGATCAAACCCAGTGAATCCTGATAAGAATGAGAAATATCTGACCTGATGTTGAGCTAATACAGCCAGTCAGTCACTCCTTGCTCTTTGTAAAGCTTATTGTCCAAGTTGGCAGATTTATAAACACCACAGAGACAATGCCACGCTTCAGAAAGGAATGTTCTGATTGGATGAGTATACAATGTGTCGTGCGTTTACATTACGTGCAGTCAGCATGTCTAGTGCAGCTAGATTAAAGTCATATTACTTATTAAAGCATATTAATCATAACATTGTTATTTCACAGATTGGTCAACATTATATTATTGACTACAGGGTGTCCGCGGGGTTTTAAAAAGTATTAAAAAGTGATAAATAAAAATAGTCAAATTTAAGGCCATTAAAAGTGTTAAATTTGGTCACAGAGGTAATATTTTTTCCAAATTAGGTATTAATTTTTTCAGACTATCAGGTGTCGTATTCTGAACATCGACATAGAAATATATTCCGAATGAAATGTTATGAACGATTATAAAAACAAAACAAGCCGATTATTTGCTCCTCCCACTTGCGCTGCCCTGAGTTGCAAATGAAGCGCTCCTCACAGTGTTGCCAACTTGGCGACTTTGACGCTATTTCCAACAGCTTCTCAGACCCCCTTCTTGACTTTTAAAATCTTAAAAGTACCTAGCGAACACCTCAGAAACATCTCTGGTAACCCTTAGCTACTTTCTGGATAACTATCGTTGACATTTCCTGCAGGTTAGCTAAACACTCCGCCTGCGCTGCGGACCGTTCTTCAGGACATTGGGAAAGGGAATGATGTAGTGATGTGTCAGTCGCTAAAGAAACAGCTCTTGGAGCCGGCTTCTTGTTGGAGTAACCAGAGTGAGTGACACACACACCGTACCTGCGGACTCCTGAGCCGCTAAAAACGGCTAAATGTGCGCGTGCGCGTGCAGCTTGCCCCTGATAGCTGTGAGACCGGGTTGGGGGGTGGGGGGTGCAGCTGTGGTTGTGACAATTATTACATTAACTGATGGACGACTTGTAAATAAATAGTTTATAAATAAGGTAGAAATGAGTTCCTCACGCTGATAATTAATAACTAATCTCTCTGAGGACACGGTGCTAGTGCACGCTCCTAGAGCACCTTGACAGGACTCAATAAATGTTATGCAAAATTTTGTGAACATCAATTTGCATGTATTTGTTATAAATGCCACTGTATAATTCTTGTTGTCAGTATTTGCAAGATATTGTTATTTGGGTCTGTACTGGTTAGACTTAAATGAGTTAAACCAAGGTCTATAGCCCTTGGATCATAAACTATGAGCTATAAGTATGTGACAGTGTGAGTGTCCTGTCACAGTGTCCCAATAGATCATGCGTCCTGGCTACTTGGCCAAGGGGATGTCTCTTTGGCTGACTGGTTAGAGAGTATGACTCTCACCTGGGAGTCTGGGGATCGAATCCTGCCTGGGCTCTCGTTTATCCACCTTGCCACAAGTATATTGGTCTTTTTATACTGGGAATCGGAAGTTATTTTAGTGATCATCTTGCTTCTTGTTTATTTTTGCCCTGATTGTGCCCTGAGCAGTTTTATGACTGAATAAAAACAAAAACAAAAATCTACATAAATTGAAAAATCGTCTTAAAAAATCGAGATCTCAATTTCAGTCACAATAATCGTGATTATTGTTTTTGCCATAATCGAGCAGCCCTACTTTAGCATATCCGGTCACATAATGATGACGTCATATTCAGTGGTCGTTCTGCATCATTTCAGGCCTCGTGGTCAACTGTCTGGACCGCTGAACAGAAGTGCCTGGCTTATTTTCTAAGTAAAATAAATATGTGCAATACGTTGTCAACATCAGTGAGTCTCTAAGTCTATTCTTTTTGTATGTTATATATGTTAAAATATGTGTAAATAGGTCGCTGATTAACACTTGCAATTAAGTGTTGTGATGGTTTTAAAAAAATTCTGAAGGTAGTAAAAAAAGTATTAAAAAGTAGTAAATTTTACTTAAGGATTGCTGTATATACCCTGGACTAACACTTTGTTTGATTAGCTTTATTAAATATAGAGTTCTTTGATTTATTAAAAGGAAAGAGTCCTTTTTCTTCATTCTTCTCTTGAGCTGGAAAGGAAGCAGTTTAGAAGCAGATGCGTGACCTTGAGGCCGTCTCATGCAGATTACTTCTGTGTCAGAGGCATCTGTGGAGAGAGGGTAATTTATGATGATAATTATAGGAATAATAATCCAGGCAATAGTATAAGGTACAGACGTATACGAACAGTTAATACAACTAATGCCTTGAAGAACGAATTGATAAGACAGACATGGGAGGAAGTGTACCAGCAAACTGATGTTGACAAGGCTTATGAGACCTTTGTAAGAATATTTATTTCATTGTATGATAAGAATTGTCCCTTAACAAAATGTAGTAGCTCAAACAAAAGGGATAATCAACCATGGATGACGAAGGGGATAAAGTGTGCCTGCAAAAAGAAAAATAATTTGTACAGGTTGTTTATAAATAAAAAAAACTCCAGAAGCTGAACATAAATATAAAATATATAAGAATAAGCTTACCAATATAATAAGAAAATGTAAAAAGGAGTATTATTATAAAAGTTTGAATAATGCTAAACATGATATTAGAGAAGTGTGGAAAATATTAAATAATGTAGTTCGACCAAATTTAGGTCATGATAAATTTCCGAAATATTTTGTTGAAAACAGTATTGTAAAACATGATTATGGTGATGTGGCTGATAGCTTTAATAAATTATTTGTAAATATAGGGCCGTCATTGGCAGAAAACATATCTAGCTCTTCAACATCGCATACACCATTCTTAAAACAAATCAAACCTAATCCTCATTCCATGTTTCTTTCAGCTGTAGAGGAACAAGAAATAATACAAATTGTAAAAACATGTAAAGGTAAAACATCAACTGACAGTCATGGCATTGACATGATGATGGTAAAAAAAGTGATAGAAGGAATTTCAAAACCACTTGCATATATTTGCAATTTGTCTTTTCAATCAGGTGTATTCCCAAAATTAATGAAAGTTGCAAAAGTTATACCAATATATAAAACTGGGGATAAGCATCAATTTACGAACTATAGGCCAATTTCATTGCTTCCACAATTTTCCAAGATTCTTGAAAAATTGTTTAATAATTGACTCGAAATATTTTTGGATAAATACAAGATAATATCAGACTGTCAGTATGGATTTAGACCGAATAGTTCAACATCACTAGCTCTGGTGCATTCTGTGGAAGAAATTGCAACGTCAATTGATCAGAAGAAACATGTTCTAGGGATATTTATTGATTTAAAAAAGGCTTTTGATACAGTTAATCATAAAATGTTACCTGAAAAGGTAGAGAGGTATGGGATTAGGGGTGTAGTGTTGAGCTGGTTGACAAGCTATCTACAACAGAGGAGACAGTTTGTGAAATTTGGAGAATGTTCATCTTCATGGTTGGACATTGTTTGTGGAGTACCACAGGGGTCTGTGTTGGGTCCAAAATTATTTTTATTATATATTAATGATTTGAGTAATGTAACAAATACACTGACATTTGTTTTGTTTGCCGATGATACCACTATTTTCTGTGCAGGAGATAATATTAGCGAGTTAGAAAGGATGGTCCAAATTGAAATGTGCGTCATTAAAGAGTGGTTTATTGAAAATAAGCTTACATTAAATATAGCAAAAACAAAATGTATGTTGTTTGGTAAGGCTAATAAAACTGAGATTAAGCTGCAAATAGATGGATGTGAAATTGAGCAAGTAACAGAACATAAGTTCCTTGGAATAGTAATTGATAATAAATTAAGTTGGAAACCACAAATTAAACATGTATATAATAAGGTTGCGAGAAGCATCTACATTATGAATAAAGCTCGGCAGTACTTGGATTATAAATCACTCCATGTCCTTTATTATTCATTGATTTATCCCTATCTTATTTACTGTGTAGAGGTATGGGGTAACACTTATAAAACATCTATTGCCCCTTGTCTATCATACAGAAAAGAGCCCTGAGAGTCATTCACAATGTTAGATTTAGAGAACACACTAATCCATTATTTATATATTCTAAAATACTAAAATTTAAAGATTTACTTCAATTACATACAGCGACATTCATGTTTAAAGTGCATAGGAAATTATTACCAAACAAATTATTAATGCTATTTATAAAACCAGATAACCTATATAATTTCAGATACAAACTTAACATTAGGCATACATATTTTAGAACAACTATAAAGTCATTTTGTATTTCTGTTGCGGGTGTAAGAGTTTGGAATAAGCTAAGTGAGGATCTAAAGCAAAGTCCCTCATTGCATAAGTTTAAAGAGAAGTATAAAAAAATTATACTAATCAATTACATGGAGGAGGAGGAAAAGTTGTAAGGGTGTTGCATTTGATTGTAATTGTCTATTGTTGGTGAACTGGGAGCTGTGAACATGGGGGGTGAAACAGGAAAATGTAAATTTTGTTTGTGTGATTGAGGATAAAACATGTTATAGGAAAATGGCAATGACACTCAGTGTAGGGAAAATAAATATATTTTTTGTTTTATCTTTCTTGAAATTTGATTTGGGGGGATTATATAAGCTACCAGAGCTTCGTTCCCTTCCCATTGAACATGTTCTACATATATATATATATATATATATATATATATATATATATATATATATATATATATATATATATATATATATATATATGCATATACATATGTGTGGGTTTCTTTTTGGATATGTAACCCAGAAGCTAGAACCTTAATGAGGTATTAACTAATTGGCTTACTAATATGATCCATCCTCTATTTAGATAAAATATAAAATATAAATTAAGGAAATTAACAATACTAATTAATAGATATCTAATTAACTAATAGATAATTTCATAATGAATTATTGGAAGGGTGAATAACTAAAATAACGAGTTTAATATTAAACATCGGTTAAAACAAGAATCTTGAACATCCCTAACAGAAACAGAAGAGGAAAGCTGTATACTATTGGTCCAGGTGGGAATCTGAAATTTCATTGGCTGAGAGAAATAAGTCCCGCCTCCGCGAAATAAAACCGTGCGACGCAGCTGAGCGAGAGGAGAGACAAACGGCTGTGCAGCACGCAGATACAGAAAGCAAAGACTGAGCGGTTAGAGAGAGAGAGAGAGAGAGAGAAAAAAACAACGGTCGAGGCCGTGAAGAACCCTGATTTGGGTGCTGCATAGATAGAGGGAGAGGCGGACTTGACTCCTTCTAATAAGAGCTAGGAACTTGGAACCAACGCAGTGAGTAAAGAAAAAAGAAGAGAAAAAGCTAACGATGCAACTTAAAAAAAAAAGGAAACTTAAATAGCTTATCAAATTAATTCCATTCTTATAGATTTGTGTGGAGACGACAGAGTGAACCAATCCTCTGTAGGAGGGAACCGTTGGAGCGCGTTGGTGAGTGAATGAGATTAAATTCAGTAAATTATTAAATTCAAAAAGCTAATTACAGCAACCGAGGTGACAGCAGTGGGCTGCTAGACGTTAGATCCCAGGAGTTAACATCTCAAACTACCAGTTAACGGTGGTAGGGCATATAGGAGTTAACGGCTCAAACCGCCAGTTAACGGCGGTAGGGCATATGGGATTCCCAGGAGTTAACGGCTCAAACCGCCAGTTAATGGTGGTACGGCCTAGATGTACAAGGTCCTCAGGGGCGTTATAGCTAACGCCATAGAATTAGCAATGCGTCCCTTAACCAAACATTTAATAATAAAAAAAATAGATAAATAAAAATAAATAAAAGCTAACTGATTAGGGAGGAATTATTTTACAAAGGTGGACCAAAGGACCAGAATTTATATTTTGTTGAATTTTGTTATAGAACATTTTATTTATTTATTTATTTATTTATTTATTTATTTATTTATTTATTTATTGTGTTACAGATATACAAGGTGTCACAATGCTGTATAGAAACACAACTAAATGTATCCTTGTTGTCATGAATGTATTTCTTGTAGAATAGTGTAGAGTAATAGAATCTAACTGAGCCTATTGAGCTGAACAATTGTTGTCATATGTAATTATATTTCCAGAGCTACTGAGAATTATTTTAATAGACAATCAAATTGATGTTATGTTAGTTGAACTGTGAACCCAAACATGATTGGCTATGCAAATAGAGTGAAGCATTTGTTTAAGTCTGTAAGACTTTATGCTGTGATGTGACGAGAAGGGTCGATGCCAACTCGCTAACAGTCCTGTTGTTTACAGGCTGGGTTTTTTTTTTTCCTTGGGTTTGATCCCGACTCCTATGATCACTCACTTGGAACGAGAACTGGATTTCTTCCTGACGAGGGAGATGGCGAGCCTTAACCACTGAACGAACCAGGACATCTCAAGTAACTGAAGAGCAGACTGCTCTCTTCTGTGAACAATCTCAACGGTGCGGTAGGAAAAAATCGCACCACCGGACTCTGACTTTCACCCCAAGCGTGGGGATTTGACTTGACGCCGGCTGACTTGTGACTCATATGATCAAATCTCATACCGAGCATTTTACTATTGTCGATTGTTTTCATCTGTTTTTGTGTGTTATCTTTATGTGTTATATTTCCCATTATTATTAAAATTTAGTATATAAACCGTTTCATGCTATACCCGTGACTCCAGTCATTCTTAAACAACCTCCAATTCTCCCCGAACCTAATTATTGGCCCATTTGTTTATTTTTTCTTTTAATTATCTTATTGTATCCTGTAATCCGGTTACATAAAACTTGGCGAGCCAGCCAGGAGAATTGTAGAGTTGTTACCTTAGCTAACCATTGACTGACATCATAAGAGTGCCTGGAGGTCACAGTGGTTTGCCATTTTGGCATTATTGGTACTTTTGAGTGTTTTAAAATGGAAGTTGTGAAAACAGAAAAGGTCAAAGTTTCAAATGCTGTTTTAATCAGTGGGTTAACTGATACAGACCTTGATAACGAAGTCTTTGGGTTTATGGAAGGATTCGGACCAGTTAACAGGCGCATTAAGTTACCAAACTGTGATCAGATTATTGTGGAGTTTCAACATGAAGCCACTGTTAAGGAATTAAAGAAACAATGTTTACCCTATGACAAACCTTGTACTAGGAACCCAGATGTTTTCTTCCATATTCAAGACCTAGCCAGCGCGTACAGTCTAGAAACTAGCACATCTGCCACTGATGCCTATCTGTCAGAGCTCAGGGACATAGCTGCGCGTAGCAATCAATCATTTAAAGACCTTCTAATGGAGGAACTGGCAAAAATTGGGGAATCTTTAGGAAGGGATACCCATGCATCTGAACCAGTCACTGAACCAGAGCCAATGCTCCATAGTGACCAAGTTACATATTCCCTGCCTTTAACACCAGAAGTTAACTATATGAACAACTCAAAGGACAATTGTCCACCTACAGAGACTGGAAAACAAAACCCTTGCATTCCACCAAATCTTTTAAACACACCTGAGGTTCAGCGAGTTATTGTGGAACACATTGTTAAAAGCAGTGAGGTTATCCCTCCGCCTACTTCACAATACAGACTAAAACCGTTCTCAGGGCGAGTTCCACACCCTTCTTTTGAAACTGACTATGATACTTGGCGTAGTAGTGTAGTGTTATGCATAAATGATCCTTCACTCACCAAGTCCCAAATTGTACGAAGAATCGTGGAGAGTCTGTCAGCCCCAGCAGCGAGCATCGTTAAAGCTCTTAGTCCAAAATCCGACCCGGAAACGTACCTTGAACATCTCGATTCAGCTTACGCAGCTGTCGAAGACGGCGACGAGCTCTTTGCTCGCTTCTTAAACACAAACCAGGACAGTGGTGAAAAACCTTCCGATTACTTTCAGAGGTTATACACCTTGTTAAACCTAGTTATTCAGAGGAATGGAATTTCCTCCAGTGACGCCGACCAGCAGCTGCTCAAGCAGTTTTGCAGAGGCTGTTGGGACAGCTCGCTGATTTCAAACCTGCAACTCGAACAAAAGAAAGACAACCCGCCTCATTTTACAGCACTTCTCCTCAAACTGCGCACTGAAGAAGACAAACAGGCTACTAAAGCAGCACGCATGAAACAACACTTAGGGGCACAACGAACTAGAGTGTATTCAAATGTGCAAACAACATGCTCTCAGAGTAAAAACACTTGTGAACTGGAAATAGATGATAACTGTGATGACTTACGCAAACAAATCGCTGAGCTCAGGAGCCAAATTGCACAGCTTAAGGTTAACAACACAGATAAAAAGGCAAAGAAAACTCAAAAAGAGTCAAAACCCCGTGTGGGGACTAAAATTCCAGATGAGCCCAAACAGATTCAGCAGATAACAGCAGTGGTGCCCAGACCAAAGCCTGGATACTGTTTTAAGTGCGGAGAAGATGGGCACATAGCTTCTAGCTGTAGCAACGAGCCAAATCCAGCACTAGTTGCAACTAAAAGACTTGCTCTTAGACAGAAGCAGCGCGAGTGGGAGATGTCAAAGCCAATTGCTCAGTCTCCTCCTTTAAACCGGTAGAAGCTCCTATCGTGGGACAGATAGGTGCTAAAGTAGAACCAAGTCCCTCTAAGGAAAGGACAGAGAGACTTTTTTGCAAGCCAGTTCATGCTCATTCAGTGCCAAAACTTCCCAAAAGATTAGTGGGTGGGCGATGCACAGCTACAGTCTCAGTTAACAGTGTTGAATGTAATTGTTTACTGGATTCAGGGTCCCAGGTAACCACCATTGCCAATTCTTTTTACCAAGAACACTTACCTGACCTCTCAATTAAACCCATCAGTAATCTGTTAGAAGTCGAGGGCGCAAACGGTCAAGCAGTTCCTTATTTAGGATACATAGAGATAAGTGTCACATTTCCAAAAGAGCTCGATCAGTCTGGACTTGAGTTACCTACCCTTGCGTTAGTGGTTCCGGATATAAGCTCAAACTCTGATACACCACTACTCATTGGCACAAACACACTCGATCCTTTGTATGAGCAATTGTCTGCCAATAACTTACCTGATTCCAAGGCACTCTCTTATGGGTACCAACACGTGCTAAAAGCCTTAGCAGTCAGAAAAAAACAAAGCAAATATGGACGAGTTGGTGTGGTGAAGCTTCGAGGGAGAACCCAAGAAGTTCTCCCTGCAAATAAAAAACTGTTACTAGAAGGGTTTATGCAACCCAGCCAAAACAAGCATGAGCCTTATGCACTCATTGAACAACCCACCAATGGTTCTCTACCAGGGGGTATAATTGTAGACTGTTGCCTCATTTCCTTACCTTCACATGGTCCATACAAAGTACCTGTTGTACTAAGAAACGAAACTAACCATGACATCACATTACCCACTAACTGTGTGATCGCTGAGTTAGTTAAAGCCGATCGTGTTATGCCATATCCAGAACCTGACAAAAGTGATCAGAAAGTACTTGCGGCGTGTAGTTCGCAGCAACAGACTTCACCTTCAAACCCTCCTCTCAGTTTTGACTTCGGTACTTCGCCCTTGTCCGAAGAATGGAAAGGGAGGATCACCAACAAACTTAACACTTACTCCGATGTGTTTTCGCACCACGATCTTGATTTTGGTCATACACAACAGATAAGACATCACATCAACTTAAAAGACGAGACCCCATTCAAACAGAAATCTCGGCCGATCCATCCACATGATTATGAAGCCGTGAGAAAACATTTGGAAGCCCTCTTGGAAACCGGTATAATAAGAGAGTCGGAGTCTCCATTTGCCTCACCAATAGTGGTAGTTCGGAAAAAGAATGGTGAGGTACGTCTATGTATAGACTATAGAAAGCTTAATCTGCAAACCATTCGCGACGCATATGCCCTGCCTAACTTGGAGGAGTCCTTTTCTGCTCTCGCTGGATCACAGTGGTTTTCTGTGATGGACCTCAAGTCAGGTTACTATCAAATAGAGATGTGTGAAAAGGATAAACCTAAAACTGCTTTTGTTTGCCCGTTTGGGTTTTATGAATTTAACCGTATGCCACAAGGAATAACAAATGCTCCAAGCACTTTCCAACGGGTTATGGAAAAGTGTATGAAGGACATTAATCTGAAGGAAGTGTTAGTTTTCCTAGACGACTTGATCGTCTTTTCCAACTCCTTGGAAGAACACGAAACCAGACTTTCTCACGTTCTTGAACGGCTTAGAGAATACGGACTCAAGCTATCACCAGATAAGTGTCGTTTTTTCCAGACATCTGTGCGTTATCTTGGACATATAGTATCTCGAGATGGCATAAAAACCGATCCAGATAAGGTGGAAGCACTCAAAACATGGCCGAAGCCTCAGACTTTGAAGGAACTCCAATCTTTCTTAGGATTTACCGGTTATTACCGACGCTTCGTTAAAGATTACTCAAATATTGTCAAGCCACTAACATCTCTCACGGCTGGTTATCCACCCAAACGGAAAAACTTTAAAACACCACCATGTAGATCAAAGTACTTGAACCCCAAAGAACCCTTTGGGAATCGTTGGAGCCAAGACTGTGAGAAGTCCTTTCAAACTATTATTGAAAAACTTACCACTTCGCCAGTTCTTGGCTACGCTGACGCAAAACTCCCATATCTAGTACACACAGATGCTAGTACGACCGGACTCGGTGCAGCGCTATACCAAGTGCAAAACGGTGTCACACAGGTAATCGCTTATGCAAGTCGCGGTTTAAGCTCTAGTGAAACTAGGTACCCTGCGCACAAGTTGGAGTTTCTAGCCTTAAAGTGGGCCATAACAGATAAGTTTCATGACTATTTGTATGGGAACACATTCACTGTCATTACTGATAATAATCCGTTAACTTACCTCTTAACAACGGCAAAACTCGATGCAACGAGCTATCGTTGGCTAGCTGCGTTGTCCACCTATAATTTTGACATCAGATACCGTGCAGGTACACAGAACGTTGACGCGGATGGCCTGTCTAGGAGGCTGCATGATAAACCTGAAGACAACTCAAAATTCACTGAGGAATGCCAACGACTAGATGAGTTCCGATCTCATCTTTTATCCTCTGTCAAAGAAGTCGAGCTTCAACTTCAAGCCGAAGCAGTGAAGGCAACATGCCAAAAGCACATGGTCTTGGATGAGACTGATTCTCCTTGTGGTTTAGTTCAGTCACTTGCCATGTCTGCAGCGGCCATTCCAGACCTATTCCAGTTGGAAGACAATAGTGACAGTTTCTTTGCTGTGCCCAAGTATAACCATGCTGACCTTGTCTCCTTGCAGAGGAAAGATCCAACCATTGGCCGAGTCATTCAGCTGCTTATGACTGACAATAAACCGCCAACTGATACTATTGCAGAACCCCCGGTGGTTCTTAACCTTTTGAGAGAGTGGAAACGGTTTGAGTTTCAAAATGATTTACTGTACCGGAGACGCCAATTAGGACCAGAGACATCATTGCAGTTAGTCTTGCCTGATTCATTACGTTCAACAGTCATGCAAAGCCTACATGATGATATGGGGCATCTTGGGGTTGAACGTACGACAGATCTCATTCGGTCCCGTTTTTACTGGCCAAGAATGGCTAGTGATATCGAAATCAAAGTTAAAACTTGCGAAAGATGTATCCGTCGGAAGGCCCTCCCTGACAAAGCTGCTCCAATGGTGAGTATTACCACCACCAGACCTATGGAGTTAGTTTGCATGGATTTTCTCTCCATAGAACCAGACAGTAAGAACACTAAAGATGTCTTAGTGATTACAGACCATTTTACAAAGTATGCAGTGTCCATCCCAACCAAAGATCAGAAAGCCACCACCGTCGCGAAGAACCTGTGGGAACATTTTTTAGTCCACTACGGGTTTCCTGAGCGTCTTCATAGTGATCAGGGACGGGATTTCGAATCACGTACAATCAAGGAACTTTGTTCTTTACTTGGTATCCGTAAAGTCAGAACGAGCCCTTATCACCCTCGTGGCAACCCCGTTGAACGGTACAATCGTACATTACTCAGCATGTTGGGAACTTTACAAGCCACTGAGAAACATCACTGGCGCGATTTTGTAAAACCACTTACTCACTCGTACAATTGTACAAAAAATGACGTGACGGGATACTCTCCCTACGAGCTAATGTTCGGCAGGCAGCCTCGGTTGCCTATAGATATTGCCTTTGGGTTACCGCATTTGAACAAGCCCTCTATAACTCATTCTCAGTATGTTAAAGAACTGAAGAGTCATCTGGAACAGAGTTATGACATTGTCATAAAAAACTCTCAAAAAACAGCGAGGAAGAACAAAGAACGGTTCGACAGAAACATTCGTGAGTCCACACTAGGTGTGGGAGATCGTGTTTTAGTCCGAAATCTTCGCTTAAGAGAAAAGCATAAATTAGCAGACAAATGGGAGCAAACAGTGTATATAGTTCTCAAACAGATGGAAAACTTGCCAGTATACACTGTAAAACCAGAGAACGGAGAAGGACCCAACAGAACACTCCACAGAGATCTTTTACTGCCTTGTGGTTTTCTCTCTTCATTAGAAAATGAAACAGAACGCGTTACGAAACCTAGCAGACCCAATACAAGACAGAGTTCAGCCTTAGAACCTGACCCAGATGAGCCACTTGACGAAGAGGTAGATGAGTTTTATTACTCTGATCTTCCACAAGTGCTAAACCGACCATCCTATCAAATAGCGGTCACCTTGCCAAATAGGGAACTCATAGCAGATTCAGGACCGGTAAATAATATTCAACAACAAAACACACTATCCTTACACACAGGGGATCGCAAGGAACCAACCTTAGCTGGTAATGAAAATGCTGAATTGTCCTTACTTGACAAAGGCATCAACACCGAAACATTCTTACCTGACAGAATGAGTGAAACTGCGACATTCTTACCTGAAAGAGTGAAAGAAGCAGCAACATACTTACCTGAAAAAACGAAAAAAAACGAAGTATACTTACCTGACGTAGAAACGGGGGATGAAACTAACACAAACTTACCTCAATTGGATGGTGTCCTAAAGTCGCAGCAACGTGATGTAAGTTTTGAACCCATCATACACGATCAGACACATACATCTGAAAAGACCAAAGTCTTAGAGAATAGCTCATCAGCTCTGTCGGAAACAGAGAGCTCACTTCGTCCTGTCTCAGTTGAGAATCAAACCGAAACGGATGAGCATGATACTGTGCAACCAGAGATGTATGTCAGGAGATCTGAACGAAGTAGTCAGCCTCCTCAAAGACTAACTTACTCTCAATTGGGCAATCCACTAGTGACCGTAGTTAGGTCCCTTTTCCAAGGACTTAATAAAGCTTTTATTGACTCTCTTACTCAAGAAGTTGTGTACCCCGTAGAAACAATGCACAGGGACGTGCATGATATTTAATGGGGGAGGATGTAACCCAGAAGCTAGAACCTTAATGAGGTATTAACTAATTGGCTTACTAATATGATCCATCCTCTATTTAGATAAAATATAAAATATAAATTAAGGAAATTAACAATACTAATTAATAGATATCTAATTAACTAATAGATAATTTCATAATGAATTATTGGAAGGGTGAATAACTAAAATAACGAGTTTAATATTAAACATCGGTTAAAACAAGAATCTTGAACATCACTAACAGAAACAGAAGAGGAAAGCTGTATACTATTGGTCCAGGTGGGAATCTGAAATTTCATTGGCTGAGAGAAATAAGTCCCGCCTCCGCGAAATAAAACCGTGCGACGCAGCTGAGCGAGAGGAGAGACAAACGGCTGTGCAGCACGCAGATACAGAAAGCAAAGACTGAGCGGTTAGAGAGAGAGAGAGAGAGAGAAAAAAAAACAACGGTCGAGGCCGTGAAGAACCCTGATTTGGGTGCCGCATAGATAGAGGGAGAGGCGGACTTGACTCCTTCTAATAAGAGCTAGGAACTTGGAACCAACGCGGTGAGTAAAGAAAAAAGAAGAGAAAAAGCTAACGATGCAACTTAAAAAAAAAAAAGGAAACTTAAATAGCTTATCAAATTAATTCCATTCTTATAGATTTGTGTGGAGACGACAGAGTGAACCAATCCTCTGTAGGAGGGAACCGTTGGAGCGCGTTGGTGAGTGAATGAGATTAAATTCAGTAAATTATTAAATTCAAAAAGCTAATTACAGCAACCGAGGTGACAGCAGTGGGCTGCTAGACGTTAGATCCCAGGAGTTAACATCTCAAACTACCAGTTAACGGTGGTAGGGCATATAGGAGTTAACGGCTCAAACCGCCAGTTAACGGCGGTAGGGCATATGGGATTCCCAGGAGTTAACGGCTCAAACCGCCAGTTAATGGTGGTACGGCCTAGATGTACAAGGTCCTCAGGGGCGTTATAGCTAACGCCATAGAATTAGCAATGCGTCCCTTAACCAAACATTTAATAATAAAAAAAATAGATAAATAAAAATAAATAAAAGCTAACTGATTAGGGAGGAATTATTTTACAAAGGTGGACCAAAGGACCAGAATTTATATTTTGTTGAATTTTGTTATAGAACATTTTATTTATTTATTTATTTATTTATTTATTTATTTATTTATTTATTGTGTTACAGATATACAAGGTGTCACAATGCTGTATAGAAACACAACTAAATGTATCCTTGTTGTCATGAATGTATTTCTTGTTAAATAGTGTAGAGTAATAGAATCTAACTGAGCCTATTGAGCTGAACAATTGTTGTCATATGTAATTATATTTCCAGAGCTACTGAGAATTATTTTAATAGACAATCAAATTGATGTTATGTTAGTTGAACTGTGAACCCAAACATGATTGGCTATGCCAATAGAGTGAAGCATTTGTTTAAGTCTGTAAGACTTTATGCTGTGATGTGACGAGAAGGGTCGATGCCAACTCGCTAACAGTCCTGTTGTTTACAGGCTGGGTTTTTTTTTTCCTTGGGTTTGATCCTGACTCCTATGATCACTCACTTGGAACGAGAACTGGATTTCTTCCTGACGAGGGAGATGGCGAGCCTTAACCACTGAACGAACCAGGACATCTCAAGTAACTGAAGAGCAGACTGCTCTCTTCTGTGAACAATCTCAACGGTGCGGTAGGAAAAAATCGCACCACCGGACTCTGACTTTCACCCCAAGCGTGGGGATTTGACTTGACGCCGGCTGACTTGTGACTCATATGATCAAATCTCATACCGAGCATTTTACTATTGTCGATTGTTTTCATCTGTTTTTGTGTGTTATCTTTATGTGTTATATTTCCCATTATTATTAAAATTTAGTATATAAACCGTTTCATGCAATACCCGTGACTCCAGTCATTCTTAAACAACCTCCAATTCTCCCCGAACCTAATTATTGGCCCATTTGTTTATTTTTTCTTTTAATTATCTTATTGTATCCTGTAATCCGGTTACAGATACTTTTTGAATGCTTTGGGTTGTCTATTGATTTGCATGCATGTTCAATAAAGAAAGAAAGAAAGGGTAAATAACCTTCGGTGGAATAGCTCCATCACGTTACATACCCCCATTTTCAAGGGCACGGTGGTCCGTCCAGAGACCACCTGACATTGAACAAACCAGAGTCTTTAAGGACTCCGATGATAGAGCAGGGTGCAATTCCCCAGGAAGAGGCCAAAAGTGGTGAGGTACGATCTCCACTCCGAAGAACAGTCTTGCATACTCCTCGGGAAGCACACAAGTCAGCAGATTATCAAGATAACCCTGTAGACGTAATAATTTGAAGCAGGAGCAAAACTTTATATATCCATGGGTAGGGAATACTTCCAAAATAGCATATTGATCTTTGTAATTGCACGTATCGTGATCCAGCACAGGAAAGAGCAGCAGGTGGGTCAGGTCCCAGTGAGCGAAGTATCCCAGCAGCCATGCCGGAACAAACGGACGTGCAGGTCCTACGAGCCGGAACACCAAGCAGGAGGAGTAGAATCCGGTGACGAGTCACAGGTCCACCCCCAGGAAGCGAGGATCATTGACGAAACTCAGCAGAGGATAGAGAGCACAGCACAGAGCACTTCAATGTAGACACAACAAAATGGTGTCTAATGCAAATCAATAAACAAAAAGAAACCTAGCACTGTGAGTACCTGCAAGTACTATGTGTAGCAATTATGTGAATAGCGTTTAAGTGAAGAAATGGGTGCAATACACTAAGTGTACTGGAAAAAGTGGAGCAAAACGAATAAAGTAATAAAACCCTATACTGCATATGGGAGAAATCACTGCACCAAGTAAAAATGTAATCAAAATGAAGGGCAAAAATGGTTGTAGCCCATAATGGTAAATTAACAAAGTTAATCATAAAGTTTGCAAAACTTCATCACTGTAATAAAGTTCCATAAAAAGATAGATATATGAGTGTCAAAGAGCACTAAAAATGTATTTCAGTGAAGTTAGTAATCAATCTACATGTGAATGTACCCATAAGGAATTAAGATTGTGAAAATAAAAACAAATTTGGATAACAGTAATATGTGGCCTAAACCCATCTACTGTTAACTATCTGATTACCTGACTTCAGGAGCCCACAGCATCACAAATCACCCAAGTCTGCACGTCATGTATAAACAGGAAAGAAAACCATGCACACACACAAACATAGTCAAACTTATGTAACTCGAGATAGAGAACTATGGAGCCGACGAGTCTGGCAATAGAAATCACTCCACCTTCGACGTTCTAGCTGAAAGCACAGGAGGTGCAGGTGGAGGAGGAGGAGGACCGGCCGGCCGGCTCAGGCGGAGGCACCTGGGCAGCCGGTGCTTCACGAACCGGTGCGATGGCTTGAGTTAGGCGCCCTTCGCCATCGCGGACCGAGTCCCCTAGTCTCTCCTTTTAATAAATCAAAGAACTCTATTTTTAATAAGCTAATCAAACAAAGTGTTAGTCAATAATAAGATGTGACCAATCTGTGAAATCAAAATATTAATTACTTTTGTAGCGTTGTGGTTTTATGCTCTTTTATGAAAGAGGAACCATGCTACGAATTAATTCGGAATATTAATTTTTAATGAATCAATAACCAAATTTTATATTGTTCAGAAGACTCAAAGGTTGTTTTCATCGATAAACTGCCGATAATATCTGAGTGTCTGTGTTTCAGTTCAATGAGGAAACCAGTTTGACGATTAAAAGTTTTAATTCTTCAAATTAAACTAATGATTTTGAAAATTGACAAACAGGAAACAACAATCACATTGGCAACTTTGTGGGACAATCTTTAACAGTTGATATGCTGTTCTTGCTCAAATAGACCTTCTGGTGAATTTATGAAGATTGAGAATAATGTGAGTTGTGAGAGTGATATGATGTGAGATGGATGCGTGTGTGCATCTGATTTTGCTTCAGGAAGAAACAGGTGTCTGAGTGAAAAGTGATGGTTTGAATAAACTTAGGTTTAGTTGGAAAAGATGCATCAAAACGCTAAACACCGTGCTGTCTCACCAAACTCTTGTGGACCCTCTTTCGGATCCGGGCCGTGGAGGATGTTGTGGTTCATCCAGATGACACCGGCGGCTGACAGGAGACGTAGGTGTCGAACGGAACCGGTCCAGAGTTGCCCTCGGTACACGTTGATGGTAAAGCGTTTTGTCGACGCGCTTTCTTAAGTTAATTCACTCAGAAATCAAAAGACTCGGCAATGAGTCTGCGTTAGAAGTTGCGATTCAGCTATTCTGTCTGGCTGACAGAAACTGCGTGAGAGAGAGGGGGGGGGTTGAGCCAATGGGCTCCGTGCCCCGTTAGCGGTCGTTCACACGTCCTCTCTCTTTCGTTGTCAAGCACCAACTGATATCATAAAAACTGAAACTTACCAAAAGCCTTTCTCTTCTCAAAGCAAACATGTGCGTCATCAAATGTGTCTGGAGTTTACTGTGGGAAGATGTGTGTGGGTGTGTGTGAAGGTCAGTACCAAACATTCTCAACATTATCTACTTAAGTGTAGATTCATTAATCCATTATAATTACCCCAAAGCATAAGAACCATTCATTTGATTAAACACATTTATAATGAGCAAATTGATAATGGTTACTTTAACATTAAAATCAAGAAAAAGAAGTTTAAACTTTATGTTTTGATTTGTTATGACTACTTGTCCATGAGAACTCCTTCTTCTGGTACCGCAGGTGGCAGATGTTATGGTTTCCTCCCAGACTCGCTGGCGTTCAGGTCTTAATCTGTGGGTGAAAGTTCTCAATGACCCAGCTTTGACCTCGCTGCGTCCAGCACCACCATTGTGACAGAAAACCCATATTTCCTCACGTTACATTCCCCCCTTTTGTGATGACATGGTGGTCAACAGAGGCCACCTGACGTCACAACCTCAATAACGTGATGCACTCGTGAAGGTAGACATCCCAGATGAAGGCAGGAACGATGAAGCGTCACCACAGGTCTCGTGTAGAAGGGAGTCTATCCTGATCAGATGATTAAGGCCAAAACTGTTGCAATCATTGTAAAGTAATCCACTTAGGGAATCTTGAAAGCAGAGCTATGCCAATAGCAGTTAATTTCATCAGCAATAATGCAAAGGTATTCAAAGGATAAGCAGCTCGTGTGCCACACGGAGCTGGGCAGGTGATGTGTTCCTCAGGCGTAGTCCAGGCGAAGTCCAGCGCAGACCTCGACCCATCTCGAACCACGACCGAAGCCCCATGCGACAGGAAACCAGCTGAAGGATGGTGAAGACGACCCCTCTGATGGGATGTAGTCCATACGAGCTCGGAGAAGGAGACAAAGTGAGACAGCCCACACGATAGATAGCATTTGATGCAAATCAAAGAAATCAATCAAAACCTATCTATGGGTGCCTCTGGGAAAATGTGGATGCCTTTTGTGAATTATCTAAAGAAGAAATGTTCTGCACCCTGCTCTACATGTCATGTAAAAACGTGATGCAGTGAAAACACAAATAAAAGAAAGTAAATCCTAACTGATATGTGAAACTCAGCAGGCTGCACTAATTAAAGGCATATATATAAAAGAAATAATCATGAAAATAAAGGGCAAATTGGCTTGTGGCCCTTTAAGAGAAATAGTAACAAAATAAAATTAAGTTTGTAATCAAATATAATCATGCTACACAAAGCACTATGAAAAGATAGAGATGTAAATCAGTTCTAAAAATGTAAATCAGTAGGTTAGTAATCCCTAAAAATATGAGTTAGTAACAGGACCCTGGCTGGAGGCAGGTAACCTGAAAAAAAAAAACCAAAGGATATCACATTTGTTAAAAATTCACCCCACAAACGAGAGAATTTGTAACGGTCCACCAGTTAGTGGAAAATAATCCGGTCAGAATAGAGTTGTTCAGTAAGCGTTTTGAATCTGGTATTGCAGACCCACAGAGACACGAGTTTGGACGTATCTGTGGGAGCAGGCTCATAAGCGATTTGGTTATCAAACTGTTTGTATCTTGTGTTACGAACCCACAGGGAAACTTGTTTGAATTTACCTGAGGGTTCCGTCCGGAACTGGAGTGAAGCTGATGGTTTAGCTGTTAGATCAGAACCTGGTTTTACCTGCTCAAAGTTGGGTTGCAGCTTTACGGAGGCGACTTTGTTGTGATCAGAAATAGTAGTGAACTGGAAATGCAAAAATGATGCTCGCAAAGCAGGAGAAGGCTCCCCACCCCCCTTTTGTTTCTCAAACTTATGCCGTGTCTGTGAGACAGGAGAAGCATAACATGTCTGTGAGACAGGAGAAGCATAACAAACAGTTCTTAAGCTCTTAAAAGCCCTATTACCAAGAAGATGCACAGTGTCACCTGGATCGTGCTGAAAGAGTAGGTATTCAGATGTCCAAAGACCCGGAGGTGTTGGACTTGGAGGTTCTGAAAAGGAGTGATCCAAGGATGGTTGTGTCACGGGTGTCAAAGCAAACCTAGCCATGTTTAGAATCAGATACAGACATGACGCTAGCTTTAGGAACATGTTCTGTCCTGAAAACTGAAGCCAAGAATACTTTATTCCCAAGAATGATGGAGGTTCCCACACTGAATCAGAAAAACCCGGTTTAACCAGAGTAGTTACAGACTGACTAGAACTCCGCCCCGTAGAAGGTGCAGCACCTAACTCCGGGTCGGAGGTCAATGTTGTCAGCTGAATTGGTGGAAGGTCAGTGTCGATTTCTGCAATGACCCGCCCGCTCGGAGGAGGCGTTCCCCCGAACCGGTTGAAGTCCGCAACGGAAAACTCAGTGCCACTCGGCACCCCCCTTTTGTCAGGAGGGGCCCCGAGCAGAGCATCACTGCACGCACCTACTGCTCGCGGGCCGAGTGGCGCCCCCGGGCCCGTGAGAGAGATGATCGCAGCAACCACCGAGCCTCCTTCAATATCGCCACTGACCACAGGACTGCTGGAAACCGCAGGGTTTTCTGCGTCGTCGTGGTCACCTGTAAGAGAAATCACAGGAAAGAGAGCACAGAGGCCAGAGACTAAGTCACACCCCTGTGAAAGGAGAAAGGAATTGGCCACCGTATTAGCAGAGGTCACAAACTGAAAAGTGACAAGGTCATTCACATAAAGGTCAAGATGTCCGGGCACAAACCCTGCAAATGGTAAGGTAGCTCCGTCCGGAGACCACAAGTGTTTCACGGCGGCTGACGTTTCCATCACGCCCCGATAAAGAAGCTGGTTTGTGCATGAGGCGGACTGACGAGTAAAGCAGACCTCTGACTGAAGCGGTGGGTCACAGCCTGAATATTTCACACCCATGCTGGAGAGATGGTCAGCCTTTAACATGGATGACAGAGAAGAAGCATCAGGAACCAAAGGGTTAAGCACAACCTGTTTGTCAGAGAGGTTAGCCATAGGCTCAAGAGATTTATTCAGCTTAAAAGTAGCAGAGAAAGTGTTGTTTATTTCAAACCTTGACATTGATGGTGGGTTTTTGACCCCCTGGAAGAAATAAATGTAAAGAAAAAGCGTTATGACTGTAAACAGCATGTTGCATGAATTCACGTCATGAATTGCAGACCAGAACCACCTCCGACCCAGTGCAGCTGGCACCGAACCGCTGCCACTAGTCCCCACCGTGCTCGACCGGCGGCACCCGCCTAAAACGGGCCCGTTCGGGCGGGTGGAGGGACCAGCTTGGCCCAGCCAGTGAACAGTCTCCTGCGTCTTGGCATGTTCTGGAAGCAGAACGTCAGAGAACCTTACATCAGGTGTAACAGTGCAAGAAAGATTTTGTCGGGTCTCGTCCATCTCCCATTAAGTTCAGAGCAACTCGCGTTTTTACCTTCTGAGTCGACGTATGAGCCCGGTACAGATCCTTAATTAATCCCACACTCAAGGACCGTCCGTAGCTCAACTTAACTTTATGACACAGGGTAAAACAAGGAATTGTTGATAGAGAAATGAATACACACAACTTCACAAGATGGAAGAAAAAGGCATGGAACCGAGCAACGGAGGCTGTGAAAGCCGACCCTTACCGGTCCAAAACAAAAATAAAAAAAATAATAAACCCTACGCTGCCGAGATGTTATCAGACGGACAAACGTAGCAAAATGTAGATTCTACACACCGTAGTGAATTACAAGAATCACCGCCAATGCGGGTTTTGTGAGGACGCAGACTGACTGTGTCAGAAATGGTATGACAATTTAACGGGACGCGTTCCCTTTTTGTCCAACTGTGGCCCGCTAGCTTAGCTCTCTGGCTAGGTCTAGCGTCCTTTATCTGTAGCGACCAGACTTAAATTTTCCCGATTAACAAGCAGGCATCTCGCTCCGCTTGTAAAAACGGACTTTTAAAGCGTACGCAATCTGAATGCAGTAACGCGTGACGGCCATGCTTCGCCTTACGACGTTTACCGAGCGATCCAAGCTACGGTAGGTGTCACCGAGCATTCCGTTTAGATTCGGCTGTGATCAGTCGCCCATGCAATGGAAATACTTTCCACAATAGCTCGCCCACAGTGTCAACACACTGAGACGAAAGGTGTCCGAGAATTTAGTTTCGGTTCGGAGAATTTAGTTTTAATGTTAGGACTGAGGATAAGCTGCTCACGGTAGCTCACCCAGCAAGTTCAGAGCGGAAATGTCGCTTTCCGACCTGAAGAGGTTAGAGACGCGGCGGCGCGTCAAAATGGACAGAATTTAGTCAAAAGCACAACTCACACGTTCGCTCCGAAGGCGAAGATGGGATAAATCAAAGTTAGGTCTGTAATTTGCGGTCAATTTGAGATCGGAGATCTTCCCCGTCAAGTTTCCACCAGGACATCTCCCGGAAGAGTGACTTCAGCGGAATAATTTCCGGTGTTTTTCAAAATAAGACATCAAAGCGAAACACAGAGAAAAGCGCTGTTTGTAGCTTTTAGATGTTAGAAATCAGATAAATCGCAGATATAGAAGTCTGGATACGCTCGCCATTAATGTAGAAGAAACTGGCTTGGCTCACCATTAATGTAGCGTTGTGGTTTTATGCTCTTTTATGAAAGAGGAACCATGCTACGCATTAATTCGGAATATTAATTTTTAATAAATCAATAACCAAATTTTATATTGTTCAGAAGACTCAAAGGTTGTTTTCATCGATAAACTGCCGATAATATCTGAGTGTCTGTGTTTCAGTTCAATGAGGAAACCAGTATGACGATTAAAAGTTTTAATTCTTCAAATTAAACTAATGATTTTGAAAATTGACAAACAGGAAACAACAATCACATTGGCAACTTTGTGGGACAATCTTTAACAGTTGATATGCTGTTCTTGCTCAAATAGACCTTCTGGTGAATTTATGAAGATTGAGAATGTTGTGACTTGTGAGAGTGATATGATGTGAGATGGATGCGTGTGGCATCTGATTTTGCTTCAGGAAGAAACAGGTGTCTGAGTGAAAAGTGATGGTTTGAATAAACTTAGGTTTGTTGGAAAAGATGCATCAAAACGCTAAACACCGTGCTGTCTCACCGAACTCTTGTGGACCCTCTTTCGGATCCGGGCCGTGGAGGATGTTGTGGTTCATCCAGATGACACCGGCGGCTGACAGGAGACGTAGGTGTCGAACGGAACCGGTCCAGAGTTGCCCTCGGTACACGTTGATGGTAAAGCGTTTTGTCAACGCGCTTTCTTAAGTTAATTCACTCAGAAATCAAAAGACTCCGTAATGAGTCTGCGTTAGAAGTTGCGATTCAGCTATTCTGTCTGGCTGACAGAAACAGCGTGAGAGAGGGGGGGGGGGTTTGAGCCAATGGGCTCCGTGCCCCGTTAGCGGTCGTTCACACGTCCTCTCTCTTTCGTTGTCAAGCACCAACTGATATCATAAAAACTGAAACTTACCAAAAGCCTTTCTCTTCTCAAAGCAAACATGTGCGTCATCAAATGTGTCTGGAGTTTACTGTGGGAAGATGTGTGTGGGTGTGTGTGAAGGTCAGTACCAAACATTCTCAACATTATCTACTTAAGTGTGGATTCATTAATCCATTATAATTACCCCAAAGCATAAGAACCATTCATTTGATTAAACACATTTATAATGAGCAAATTGATAATGGTTACTTTAACATTAAAATCAAGAAAAAGAAGTTTAAACTTTATGTTTTGATTTGTTATGACTACTTGTCCATGAGAACTCCTTCTTCTGGTACCGCAGGTGGCAGATGTTATGGTTTCCTCCCAGACTCGCTGGCGTTCTGTGGGTGAAAGTTCTCAATGACCCAGCTTTGACCTCGCTGCGTCCAGCACCACCATTGTGACAGAAAACCCGTATTTCCTCACGTTACACTTTTTTATAATCCTATATAATATAATAAGTAATATGACTTTAAATGTTCCACTAGGACTGATCTCACGTAGCGTTAAAAGACATGACACATTGCTTTCACTGATCCAATCAGAATCTTCCAGATCTGATGGAGGCGTCGTTTTGTTAGTGTTTGGTAAATCTGTCATCTTTTCATTCGACCATAAACCAAAACATCCGAAGTATAAACCTGTGCCCACGTCATCTTTAACGCCAGTTCAAAGCATTCTAGAGAAGTTGTCGGAGTGGCCAATCCGTAACTCGCCTCTTCGGCCAAAAGAACCAACGACAAGCTGGATAAAATCTGTTGCTGTTCCACCTGGTGCAACGGTTCCTTTCAGAATAAAAGCTGAACCATCACGACCCCGTTTTGGGTTTTGTTAGATGCCGATAAACTGTCGTGACCCGGAAGTATCTCAAGACTGGCGGTCAGCTGCCGCGGCTGTTCTACAAGCTTCGGCTCCAAAGGTCCAAACTGGACCTTTACACCTCCTGATCTAGACGGGGACTTCCGCTACGGGTACGTAGACCGACAGAATGGCGTTGAATGTGTTTCTGAATCTCCTAAAAAAAAGCTTAGCGTGAAAACATCACTTTCAGTCCCCATCAGAACTAATCGTTTCTCCGGATGTGCTGGATCTGAACAACATTCCACATTACACCATTCTCTGTCTCATCCACCTTAGTTACACCGTACATTTAGTGTTTAAGTTAGTCTAGTTTAATTTGTTTAGTAATAATCTTTCAACTTTTAAACTCGACTCTCTCTTCTGTTGTCTCTGAGTTAAAACGAAGTGTTACATAATCCCTGCAATAAAAAGTTCCAATCTTCTGGTTAAAAGTACCCAAAGATCCATAAGACTGATTCCATACTTCCTATGGAATCTCATGTCTCATGGTTCATTAAATAACATTTAAATTAAACCCTTACACAGACCAATAAAAGTAAAATGAGAAATTGCATTAAATTTTCTCTCCTGCATAAAATGTTGATTTGACTGTAACCCGGCTGTATTGCAGCAGACTATATGTAAAAGACAAAAGGTTTGGAAATGTAACATTTAAATAAAAATTACAATACTTCCTTAAAGCAAGTTTTTAATCGTCAAGAAAGATCTTTAAAAAGTATTTTTCGTAAAATATGTTCCTAACTGTTTTTTTTTTCTAAATGTATATTGTTGTCTGTCTTATCTCTTTAAACATTAACCTGCCAGAGGACTGCAGATGGAAATAAGCCTAAGGCTACAATCTGGCATATTTACAGTTGTATTGCTGTTCATAAATATGCATTGTCCTCTCTTTAAATAAAGTAAGTAAAAAAAATAAAGTTTGTCATGAAATGTGTACAGTAAAAAACATGTTATGTCATTAAATTGCACGTGTTGTGTTTTTCTGCTTTGGTCGAAAGAAACTTCATTTTCCAAAGAGGACAACGAAAGTCCCCCACTCCAAGGGAGAACACTTTCTCAAGTGGCTTCAGCACTGCAAAGATCCAGACCCACGTTGTACAAATACATGCGAGAATACAACACAAGGCACTTGAAATTTACTGACATTTCTGACCAAGACCTTGATACAACCATTCATGAAATTAAAGCAAAGCATCCTAATGTTGGAGAATCAATGCTTAACGGACATTTGCGAGCTGGAAATATCACAGTGCAGAGACGCCATCTTAGAAGCTCTGTAGAAAGGGTTGATAGTGCAGGTGTCGAGTCTCGAAGAGTGACAACGATGAGAGAAGAGTCCACTCTGTGTCTTTCCCCAACTATGTTTGGAAAATATACGGAAATCACAAAGTCATCGGTGGAAACTCGTGGTGCATTGTGCAACGGACGGCTACAGCAGAATGCTGACCTTTATGAAGTGTTCGAACAATCAAACAGAAACTGTCATGGATCTTTACAGTAATGCAATCAGAGACGTTGGCCGGCCTGTTTGTGATTATGGGGGAGAGAATGTGCTCATATGGGAAGACGTGAGATTGCACAAGGGAGAGAACTTGTTTTAACTGGAAGCTCTGTGCATAACCAACATTTTGAACACTTCAACCGGAACAGGAAGTGTCGTGATGTGTTTGCACCAACCTTCAACAGCGGATGTAGAAAATGAAACAGATTTATTTTGTCCTCGTTACACTTATCATTGCAACGTTCGATCCCTACCTAATAAAATAAACGAGCTGCTCCTTCTGAACAGGACTAATCGAGATTTTGCACACTCCTCTGCCCTCTGCTTTACTGAAACGTGGCTCAGTGACTTGACTCCTGATAATGGATTATACCTGCCCAGGTTTTGTTTACATCGCGCAGACCGGGAAAAAGAGCTATCAGGGAAGACGAAAGGAGGTGGAATCTGCTTCTACATTAATGAATGTTGGTGTACAGACGCTACAGTTCTCAGTAAACATTGTAGCTCAAACCTGGAGACAATAATTTTGAACTGTAAGCCGTTTTACTCCCCGTGGGAAATATCATCATTCATTTTGATTGGAGTATATATACATCCTCAAGCAGATGTGAGTGTTGCATTGCAGACTCTCGCCGATCAAGTTACCTCCACAGAGAACAAGTACCCAGACTCAGTGCTCATTATTTTGGGCGATTTCAATAAGGCTAAACTTAATATCGAACTACCGAAATACAGACAGCACATCAGATGTCCGACTAGAGGCAAAAACATACTGGATCATTGCTACACAGTTCTTAAAGGGGCATACCACTCCGTCCCTCGTGCAGCTCTCGACCTCTCTGACCATAATTTGATTCATCTTATCCCCACTTATAAACAAAAACTAAAATCTGTAAAGCCAGCCATCAGGACAGTGAGGAAATGGGCAAATGAAGCAAAAGAGGAGTTACAGGACTGTTTTGATTGTACAGACTGGAGAGTATTTGCAGATGCCACAGACGATCTGAACGAGCTAACGGACACTGTGACATCCTACATCACCTTCTGTGAGGAAGTGTGTGTGCCAACAAAGACTTTTCGCACCTTTAATAACAACAAGCCATGGTTTACAGCAACAGTGAGCAAGCTGAGATAGGCAAAGGAGCAGGCTTATAGGGCAGGAGACAGGCCTCTATACAAATCACTCAGGAACACGTTGACCAAGGAGATCAGAGCTGCTAAAATTAAGTATGCAGCAAAGCTGAAAAACCAGTTTTCAGCCAACAACCCCACATTAGTGTGGAGAAACATTCAGCACAATACCAACTACAGGAGACCATCCTCCATTTCTGATGCTAATCATGACCTTGCTGAGGAGCTAAATGGCTTTTACTGTCGCTTTGAGGAAAGGAATGTCATACCCCTCCTCCACTCCAGCATAGCTGCAGCCACCACCCCTCACCTGGAAACTCTTAAGCCTGGTTTATGCTTCTCCGTCAGCTCCGCAAGGGACAGAAACGCACGGATTGACGGAAGCGTTTTGCTTTTTTACTTCTCCGTCTCCTGGGGAGTGTTGCAAAGCAATTGCCCGGCAGGACAACAGAGGGTGTAGCGCTGTTCTGTGGTATCCTGTCATGTATCGGTCCAAGATCGTGTGTTTATTGTGTTTTTTGTGTATATAAGAGACTTTTAACACGGACATATTTGTCTCTCATTCTCCCACCGCTTCATGCACTCCCCCACCTCTAAACCCACGTTTCCTGTCATTTCCGTCCACAAATAAAACGCTTGCTGCGCACCTTTTCACTCTTCCAGTCGCGGGAGGATGAAACGTTCATATTTTTAGTTTTTTCGCGAGGTATTCTTCAAGCTTCTCCGTGTCTGCCGCTAGTTATCCTCGGCTGTCTTTGCAATGGCGGCGCTGTAAACAACAGCGGCGTCCTGACCAATCACAAGCTTGCATAATCCGTCTCATTCGACGGATGTTTAAAAAAGTGGGCTTGACTCCGTACGTACTTGCGTGCCTGCCGGAGCCCTACACAAGGACGGATAATGGCGTTGCGTGTCTCCGCACTGAAGCAGACGGAGAAGCATAAATCAGGCTTTACTCCTCTTTCCTCTAAATCACAAGCTACGTTTCTTGTGAAGGAAGAGCATGTCTGCAACATCTTTAGGAGACAGAACGTATGGAAGGCGCCAGGCCCAGATGGAGTAACTCCTTCCTGCCTCAGCAGGACCTGTGCTGTCCAACTAGCACCTGTCTTCATAACGATATTCAACAGATCGCTGGAGCTGTGTGAGGTTCCATCATGCTTCAAAAGCTCAACTATCATCCCAGTACCTAAGAAATCCTCCCCTACCGAATTGAATGACTACAGACCCGTGGCTTTGACATCAGTAGTCATGAAGTCCTTTGAGCGCTTGATGCTGTCCCATCTTAAAAGCACCACAGGCCACCAGCTGGATCCCCTGCAGTTTGCATATAGGGCAAACAGGTCAGTGGATGACACAATTAACATGGGGCTGCACTTCATCCTGGAACATCTTGATCAACCAAGGACCTACGCAAGGATATTGTTTGTGGATTTTAGCTCTGCTTTTAACACCGTTATACCAGAAATCTTCACCTCAAAGATTTCTCAGCTCACTGTTTCCCCTGCTATGTGTCAGTGGATTTCCAGCTTCCTGACAAACAGGAGCCAGCATGTGCGGTTGAACAATGTTACATCTGGCACAAGGCTGATCAGCACCGGTACACCACAGGGGTGCGTCCTTTCTCCACTGCTCTTTTCATTGTACACCAATGACTGCACCTCTAAGGACACAGCTGTAAAAATCCTGAAATTTGCAGATGACACCACTGTCATTGGGCTGATCCAGGATGGTGATGAGTCTGCTTATCAGCGAGAAGTTAAGAGGCTGGTGGTCTGGTGTAGTCAGCACAATCTTGAACTTAACACCCTTAAGACTGTGGAGATGGTCGTGGATTTTAGGAAGCTTCCCACAGTGCTGCCCCCCCTCACAATATCCAACAGCCCAGTGTCAATGGTGGACTCATTCAAGTTCTTGGGAACTACCATTTCCAGGGATCTGAAGTGGGAAACAAACATCAACTCCATCGTCAAAAAGGCTCAGCAGAGGATGTATTTCTTACGGAAACTAAGGAAGTACGGCCTACCACAAGAGCTGCTGATCATCTTCTATACTGCTGCAGTCGAATCCATACTTTGCTCATCCATCACTGTCTGGTTTGGGTCAGCCACAAAAATGGACAAATGCAGACTACAGCGTATTATTAAAACAGCAGGAAAAATCATTGGTGCCCAACTGCCCTCTGTCCAGGAACTGTACATCAGCAGGACCAGGAAAAAGGCAGTGAATATTGTCCAAGATGCCACACATCCTGCATCTACTCTCTTCCATCTCCTCCCATCTGGCAGGCGCTATAGATCACTGTACACAAAAACTACCAGACACAAGAACAGTTTCTTTCCTTCAGCCATTTCTCTCCTGAATCTGTAGATTCTTTTACCATCCTTTTACTATAGTTTTTAATACTTATTCAGTATGCTTATGGATATGTGTGTGTGTGTGTGTGTGTGCGTGCGTGCGTGCGTCTGTGTGTGTGTGTATGTATATATGTATATATGTGTGTGTGTAAATGAACATGTGTGTGGGTATACATGTTCTTATGTGTTTTTAGGTATTTTTATTCTCATTTATTGTGGTTGTTGTATGTTTTAGAGAGCAAACATCTACCGAAGCCAAATTCCTTGTTAATGTAATTTTACTTGGCCAATAAATCTGAAATCTGAATCTGAATCTGAAATCTTACATTCACAGGATTAATCGCACCTTGGATGAGTTCAAAGCTGCCTTCAACAATCTGTTTCTTCTGAAGGAAGCAGAACCACTGCTCAGCTTTTTACAGACAGACAACTTTTTCCGAGCAATCCAGAAAGTAACACCGAAGAAAGATATAAGTACTTCAGAACACAGCAGACCGATCGCTTTTGCCCTCTGAATGAACGGGACTTGCAAGAACTGATTATTTGAGCGAATCCACTTGAAAACGATGGGGAAAAACCTTGTTTCACAGAGTATAGCGGTTTGTTTTCAATAAAATGACAAATTTATGACTATTGTAACTCATTAGCAACATGGAAATCTGAAGCAGAGGTGTACATTCATGGAAATACCCTCTTTTAAATGAGGAGAAAATGAACTTTCTATGAAAAATAAAGAGAACATTGAATACAAAATATCTTAAATTTCAATGTTTATAACCCTCCCACTGTCTTCATAGGTGACCTCACAAAGAAAGTTGATCATTGAGCAGAATTGATGGTTTATCCCTAGAGTCCACGTGGCAGGAGTGAGGCGTGAGCACCACCTCATCCCAGTTGCAAAGGCCAGAATATGTCCAGGAGACAGAGTCTGGATGAATTCCTTCTCTTCCATAGGGAGGTTTCTGCTACTGAGATGTTCACTCAACTCTTTCTCTGCAAGCTACAAAACATTACAAAATATTACAAACTGGAACATTTTGAACTAAATAAAATTGGTCACTGATCTACTTTTCATTCTGGTGAAATAGCAAATGGCCTGTATTTATATGATGCCTTCTAGAGTTCTCACACCTCCCATGGCACTTATTACTAACAGTATAGTAATGAGCTACACTATAGCCACAGCTTTCCTTGGGTGCACAGACAGAAGCAAGGCTGCAGAGCACTGGTGACACCAGTCCATTTGACCACCACTATACTCAATTTTGTGCTATATTAAATTTGTAGCTGTTTAATGGCGCAAGTAGATAAATGTTAGACATAAAAATATGGATGCAAACTGCATTGTTGGTTCTTATTTTAAACACAGATAAGGTTTCTCTTTACCTTGCTGACAGTTTTGTTTGCGGCTGCAAACATCCTCAGAAGTGACGCTGATGGTGGCGTCAATTCCTACTTCATTTATCCGCGGGCCCTCTGCTGCCTGCTCTCCCAAATCTAAAAAATATGAATGCCAGTATTACACAAGACTATCTTCTGACACAATAAAAATGGTAATTAAGTCATTAAAGTTTTAAAATGGTGCAGACTTTGACTACAACAAACAATTATTTTTTCATTAAAAATGAAAACAGATATTTTTGTATGTGTTGTGTAGGGCTGAACAATTAATTGCATGGGTCCGAGCAAAAGTCAGAGTCGGGTGGATTTAGGACTGAAGAAGATCCGGGGCTTGACACACGCGCGCGAGCGCACACACGCACACGTGACACGCATTAGTCAACATCATATATATTTGTCTTGTGCCACATAATTTTCAATCTGAAGCTACATATTCAGCATATTCAGGGCAGAGTATTGTTCCTGTTAGTGTTTAGTGTGAGACGATAGTAAATATTCCCTTTCTTTCTCCATCGACTTTACCTGATAGTAAGCTAACTTTAGGCAAACCAGCAGCACAACAAATATTTTCAAATAAGACTCACAAACCTGAGTCAACACCAGTCTCATCAAAGCTGGGGTTCTGTCGTTGTACTTTTGGTCTAAAAAACATCCTTATGTCCATCTTTACACATGTGTTTCAGGCAGAGACTGTAGAAGAAGCCAGGCACTGCAGAAGAAGCCGGCTGCTGAAGGGCTTCTTCTTCAGTGGTGGAGGCTCAGGCAGGCTGTATACAAACTACTGCCAGCTGCTCCCTCTCTGTTGGACTTTGGTACTGCATGTTACTTCCGCGATTTAGATCCGGGGCTTTTCATAAAACATTCGGGGCTTGAGCCCAAGTAGCCGGGCCTAACGTCGCCCCTGGCCAGAGTAGATGTGTACTCCACCACATCCAGACTGATAATGAATCACTCATGTGGGAAGCTACAGTTGGTTGATTCTACCCACCAATCAGAGGCTCCCTCTATAGGTAGGCGTGAACTTTAGCCAATCAGTCAGTAGAAAGAAAATAGTCAAATAACCGATTCATTGAGATGCGGACATAAACAATTCTCAGTAGCAGACACATCATCTGTAATAGTGGAATGCAGTTTTGTTTTTTTAAACGCAGCACCCGTGTCACATTAAAATTAGTCAGAGTGGGATGTGTCCTCCACATTTATGGTGCTTACACACTAGCATCAGCTCCACTCCGCCTGGACCGGGTTGGGAGTTTTTCTGAGCACAACCGGACATCTTTTCAGCCACCTTCTCAAAGAGGTCTGCCTGGAACCAAACAGGGCCGACACGCCCACTGCTGACTGGCTGGCTGGCTCAAAAGCACACCTGCCATTGGGGGAGCCTCTGATTGGCAGATGGAATCAGATCTTAAATACACCAATTGAGTCTAATGATTTATTATCAGTTATGTCACATATTATTATCAGTAAATTAACTAATTCATGTTTAACATATTTACTTCACATATTAGGTGAAATAAGCCTTTTCTAAGTGTCTGAGAAAAAGGGACGACTGAGGACTCTTTGTCAACGTCTCTTAAACGTTCTTAATTCTGGTTGGTCCAAAACTTATAAACAACAAACCCTTAAAAGAGAAAACACTTCCTCTGTTCGGCCGTTCAAGCTGTTCCAGGTTAAAGAACCATGCTTTTCAAGATCAGACTACCATTATTTGTTTTAACCTGCAAAACCCCATCAGGACCGCCAGCTGACCAGGGGCCATCTCTGACCAGCTGATGCAGATTCGGAGGAATATGGCCTGTGACATCCAGAACTGCTCGCTTGCCGATAAGCCTCAACACACACGGGAACCATAAACTCTGCATTGGCAATGGATGGTTTATTATTAATGTTATATCTTGTTAAACCTCATTAAACATTCAGCCAGATCTATTTTATAAACCTAGACATCACATCTTTTCTAAGTCACTTAATTAGGCTCTTAATAACATCTAAGATCATGTTTCATCAGAGTTTATTCATTGCCTCAGTTTATATTACCTTAACAATATTCTTACCTCCGTGTATTTTGTTGAATACCTTCATATTTTATGGACAATTAAATGAAATTAAAGGTACGGGGTAACTGCTTACAAAACGTTACACTGCCTAATGAGAAAACTCCCAACCCGGTGCAGGGGGAGTGGAGATGGTGCTCGTGTGTAAGGGCCACTGGAGCCTAGTACCACTCTGCAGAGCCAGCGCTTCATGCTCGGCCTCAGTGCTGTCAGATCTGTTTATGCTTTCATTGCATAAACTTAAAGAACAAAATGTGCAGGTGCAGCTTAATACACCTCACCTACTGACATGCACTTTTGAAACAAGATCATCTTTAAGTGGTTCTAATGATGTCTGAACAGGGCTCATACCCAGCGCTTGACAAACACATTCTGTATTTACCAGACTTTCTCCTGCTAGCAGGTGTCCAGATGTTACTCCACATGTAAGAACATCAAACACGGATGACACTGGCAGCTCATGGCGTAAACTCCGACTCATCAGCACATCTCTCTAGACAGACAGACGCTTTTCTTTATGCTCACCAAAAAGACATAACTGTGTTTGGAGTTGCTTTTATTCAGATGTTCTGTGATTTCTGTTGATTAGTTTTTTTAATTGTTATTTTCCATGCATACTCTCACTTGACTGGCTGTCAGTGTGACTGACGTTGGAGCTCACATCCAACAAGTCCAAGCTGTGATCTCCCAGAGCAACACCATCCATCCATCACCTCGAGTGCCTCAGCCGACCCTGGTCACACACGCACGCACAGCAGGGTGAATGTGTCATTTATTGAATGACTCGTTAAGTTTGGTTTAGTGTACCTCAGACTGTTGGCTTGTTTTGCTCCCCGGTAGGAGGCGGGTCCGGTTACAACTGGGCGGGGTTAGTTCTGCTGTCCTGTCGGCTTCTGTCTGTCCTCGCGACTCGCTGACTGTCCAGCAGCCCGAAAGAGATCGTCGGAGGAACACAGAGAGCAACATAACGCCGAACTAGAGCGTTTGGATTTACCGTCACCGGGGCATCTGCTGCTGCTGGCGGAGCTGTAGCAGGACGGAGGACTGGACGAGTCCGCCCGCGTATCCTCCAGGGTCGGTGAGAACGGAACCAACCAACCCTCACACCGCAACCAGGTAGGGTACTATAGGAAGGTTAAGCGGACCCTGGATCATATCTAGACAGCTTACCTATGCTTCTGGTCCAGCACCACCAGTCTGGGTCCAGCACTTCTAGTCAAAGTCAGGTCCAGCATCAGGACCACTAGTCCAGGTCGGGTTTAGCATCAGGACCACTAGTCCTGTAAAAAAATGGAACTAAGTTCACTGTTCCAAAAACGAACTAGTTCATAATTCTTTTTTCATACCAGTAACATGAGGAAAAAGTGTTTGAATGGTTTTGATAAAAAAGGTGAATTATTCATCAACCAGAGGGTAGAACCAGGCTGAGATGGGAAACAAGGATGTACCTCAAACTGCAACACTCAGAGTGCAAAACATTAAATTATCTTCAAATTAAGGAAATTCTCAAATTCTGTGAATTTTCTAACTTGTTTGCCCAAAGAAAAAGAAAAAGTTATAGAGCTCCGGTCATAAAGAGCAACAACCAGCCCAAATGATTTAGTAAAAAAACAAATAAATAAATAAATAAACGAATAGTGAAGTATTACCGGTGCGACTGTGGCTGGTGTTTTCAGATTTGTGTTTCCCGGTTCATCCCAGTTAACTCCATACTCAGAAATGTCATCTTCTGGGTAGAAATCATGAACTGGAACACCCAAAGCCAGAGAATGTTGTTTAATTCAACTTTGAGTTTCAACATGGCAGCTCTTTGTAACAACAGCCGTAGCGGTGCTGGAAACGTCTTTATTTTACAGGATAAACTTGTAAGGATGCACCTGAAATCCATGTTATGTACAGTTGTTTACTTTCTGAGCTAAAAGGAACACGCCATGACGTCCGTCCTTCACATTGCATAGAAATAGAAGAGTAGACGCCGCACCGACCGCCACTGCCTATGGTGGCCACATTTGCACATTCTCTAAACAATGATTTATTAAGTTTTTAGAACAACACAAATAACTACAAATCAGCACAGCCAGATAAAAATAAGAAAAGGAAAAACAAATACAGGTACATGAGTTACAAATATATATATGTCTGGGTCAAAATACGTACAGCGTTTCACATTTGAAGTCAAGCGAAAGTAACGGGGGGGGGGGGGGGGGGGATGCAGACATTAATCATGATGTTTAAAAACAAAATGTGACCCCCCTTTATGTAATAACACAGCAAGGTCACGAGGTAAGTGATCAAGCAACGGCTGCCATGTCCTACAAAATGCATTACAATTGCCCTTTATGACGGCACTGAGGCGCTCCATTGGCAGCACCTTAAACATTTCTCTGTACCATTGTGTAACAGTGGGAGGCTGTATCCGAATCCATTGAAACAGTACACATCGCCTCGCTAAATGTAAAAGTTTACCTAACAAGAGCATCTGTACAGAAGACAGAGAGAGCCCTTCTATAGACAGACCCAGAACGAACAGCACAGGGTTCAGTGGGATCATTTGATGAAATATGGAGCGAAGCTCTATAGCAATATTTTCCCAAAATCTAAAAATTAAAGGACATTGCCATATGCAATGATAATATGTCCCCACACCCGTATTGCACTTTACACAAAGAGGAGAAATCTGAGGATGAATTTTATTTAGAAACTCTGGCGTTCGCTGGAGTCTATGTAAAATTCTGTAATGGCTTTCCTGGAGTCTGTTACAGGAAAACAATTTCTTGGCAGATCTAAAAGTTTTGGACCATGCTTCTGTACTAAGCTGAACTTTGAGGTCGGTCTCCCACCGAACCCTGGCCTTATCAGTGGTCACAAAATTCAAAGACAATAATTTCCCATAACAAAGAGAGATAAATTTCTTGTTTATGATTATTTCCTCATTAAATTTAAGAAGAAAGCTTTCAATAGGATTTAAAACTGGCTGATTGGCTGGAAATTTAAGGGAATTTACAAAATGTCTTACTTGTAAGAACCCAAAAAAGTGTTTATGTGGTAAATTATACTTAATTTGAATTTGATTAAAGGCCATTAAACTACCCCTATCAAACAGATCGCAAATAAATCTTATATTTTTAGAGTGCCAAACATCAAATATACTAATGCCAATACCTGGGGGGAAAGCTTTATTCCTAATTAGAGGCTGCAGTGCACTAGAAAAACCTCTTCTTCCGACGTGGGCAGCAATATTATGCCAAACCTTAAGTGTAGACATCAAAATAAAATTATTTATGACACCAAGAGGAAGGTCAGCCAGATCAATAGATAAGAGACTAAGAGGCGATAGAGGGTCACAGCACCAAGTATCCACTAGTGGCTCATCTGGGTACAAAAAGGAGTGTAACCACCCTGAAATTATTTGTGCATGGCAAGCCCAGTAATAATATAAGAAGTTAGGAAGTGCCTGCCCCCCCTCATCTGTAGGTAGTTGTAAAATCTGTATCTTAAGTCTAGATTTCTTCCCATGCCATATAAATTTAGAAAGATATCCCTCAATCTCTGAGAATGTTTTCCTGTTGATCCTGAGAGGCAACATTTGTATGGGATATAATATTCTGGGTAAAACATTCATTTTGATTAAACTTATTCTACCCATCCAAGACAGGGGGAGATCAAACCACCTATTGAGGTCATTTTTAATTGAAGCCACAATAGGCTTAAAGTTCAACTTGCACAGCTCAGTTGTATCTGCGGACACCCTGATACCTAAATATGTAAAACCTGTGGTTGACCACCTGAAAGGAAAATTAGGAGGAATGTCCCACCTCCCCCCATCACCCAGTGGCAAAGCTTCAGATTTATCATAATTTATTTTGTACCCTGAAAAAAGGCCAAATTGATTAATGATATGTGTCAGTGCAGGAATAGAGGTTTCTGGCTTAGTGAGAAAGAGCAACACGTCATCCGCGTAAAGGGAAATTCTGTATTCAGTATTTAACAAGGTTACCCCACAGATCTCAGGGTCAATTCTTACAGCCTCTGCCAGCGGCTCCAATGCTAGTGCAAACAGCAAGGGAGAAAGGGGGCATCCCTGACGCGTTCCTCTACCCAGTGGGAAAGCATCTGAAACCGAGCCGTTAACCAGTACCCTTGCAGCTGGGGCCTCATACAACAGTTTGACCCACTTGACAAACTCAGATCCCAACCCAAATCTTTCCAAAACATCAAATAGATACTCCCATTCCACCCGATCAAATGCTTTTTCAGCATCCAATGAAATTGCAAGAGCCCTATAATTAGTGTTCTGAGAGAACTGCACAATATTTATGAGTCGATGTACATTGGAGCGAGAGTATCTATTTTTGACAAAACCCGTTTGGTCAGGCTTTATCAGAACTGGCAGAACCTCCTCCAACCGTTTAGATAAAATTTTGGACAAAATCTTGCAATCTACACCGAGTAAACTTATAGGTCTGTAAGATGTACACAGATCTGCAGGTTTATCCTTCTTTAAAATCAGGGATATATGGGCAAGGTTTAAGGTGGGTGGGAGTGTGCCCCTTTCAAGAGATTCTATATACATGTTCAATAAAGGACCCACCATGTAGTTGGCCATTTTTTTTATAAAACTCTGGCCCAAACCCATCAGGGCCTGGAGCTTTTCCACTCTGTAAGGATTTGATTGCATCTAAAACCTCCTGCGTCCTAATAGGACTGCAAAGATCTAATCGACTTTCCTCTGATAGTACAGGAAGATTAACTTTATCAAGAAACGGTTTCCTAACGTCTGCAGTATTTTGACACTCAGGTGAATATAAGTCCTGATAGAACTCTTTCATTATTTTGCTGATGTACTTAGTCTCAAATTGTAAAACACCATTCTTATCTTTTAGAGAGGGTATTGCATAAGAGCCCTTTTTCCCCTGGGCAAGTCGGGCAAGTAAGCGTCCAGGTTTGTTGCCCGATTCAAATAATCTGTGCTTTGCATAAAACATTGCAGTTTCTGCTTTCTGAGTTAGTAGTTGGTCCAGGGCTGATCTAACTGCATCCAATTTTTTAAGCACAGAAACAGACGAGGATTTCTTAAACTCTCTCTCCAAATTAGTAATATCGCGTTCAAGTACTAATTGTTTGGCTAAGTTGCTCTTCTTTTTCGCTGAGGTGAAAGAGATAATAGAGCCCCTGAGAAATGCCTTACCTGCCTCCCATAGAGTAGAAGCACTAACCCCTGGTAAGTCATTTGTAGAGAGAAAAAGTTCCCACTGATCTTCTAAGTATAAATTCAGGGTCACTAAGGAGAGCTGGATTTAGCCGCCAGTGTCTAGACAAAGGATCATAATAAGGTGGTAAAAACTCTATTGAGACTGATGAGTGGTCTGAGAGAGTGCATGTGTTGATCAAACAACCCCGAGTTCTGTCAAGGGCAGATCTAGAAACAAACATGTGATCAATTCTGGAAAAAGAAAAATGGGGGCGTGAGTAAAATGTAAAGTCCTTCACATGCGGATTACAAACTCTCCAGGCATCAAAAAGACCAAGATCTGAGCAGACGTCCATTGTAGCCTTTGCCATCTTTGAAGGCGGTTGACATTTTGGTGGATTATAATCAGTTTCAGGATTCAAACCGCAGTTGAAATCCCCACCAATTATTACGTGACTTGGACACACAGAGGAAGTTTTCGCCAGAAAGTTTGAGTAAAACGATCTATCAAAAGTATTTGGTGCATAAACACTTCCCAATAGAATTTGTTCCCCATATAACAGCCCAGTTATCATAATAAATCGTCCGTCCGTATCCCTTACAATAGCATTTAGAGTGAACGGTAGATTTTTATGGATCAATATTGCAACCCCTCTACTTTAAGAGTTGAAAGAAGAAAAATAAATTTGTCCCACCCAATCACGCTTGAGTTTTAAGTGTTCAGAATCTGTGAGGTGGGTCTCTTGCAGTAATGCAATCTGCACTTTATCTTTTTTGAGTGAGGAAACTATTTTGCGTCTCTTAATAACGTGGTTAATTCCCTTGACATTGAGAGTCATAATTTTAATGTTACTCACTGTATAAGATGTCAGTCATTGGACAAAAATCGTCAACCCAAAGCAAACAGAAAGAACCATCATAATAAACACACTGTAAAAGATTTAACCCATGACCTGGACTGGCCGTGCTGACATGAACAAAACCATAGTAAACGAATGGCAAGGAAACCTTCACACACACAACAAATTGCATATGAATATAGGAATTAGGATAGACGTCAAAATATCACAAAACAAACACACACACACACACACACACACACACACACACAAAAGGAAATCAAGAACAGGATAAACTTGTAAGGATGCACCTGAAATCCATGTTATGTACAGTTGTTTACTTTCTGAGCTAAAAGGAACACGCCATGACGTCCGTCCTTCACATTGCATAGAAATAGAAGAGTAGACGCCGCACCGACCGCCACTGCCTATGGTGGCCACATTTGCACATTCTACTTTTTATAAACTCTACTTATGTTTTAGCTAGCTTTAGCTCTGGAGATCTAGAGCTCCAACGTCAAAAGAACACGTTCATAAACCCGTTCGCCCACGCCAGAATGAACACACTCACTTTAACATTCATGAACAATCATTCGATGAATGAACGCATTCGGGCACAACACTGCAGTCGCGTCCAGCATCAGGACCACTAGTCCAGGTTGGGTTTAGCATCAGGACCACTAGTTTGAACTATGTCTCAGTAGTTCACTGACTCGGTGAGACCATGAACAGGTAGTGTTGGGTTCTAGACCGTGTGCAGACTAGCTGTGGGTTTTCCTGGCTGCTGAAATGTGCTGGAAACCAGAACCAGAGTAAAACATCACAGCTTCTGTATGTTAGAACGGGTAGATCACACATTCAATTCTACTGTGTCCAGTGTATGCTGGGACAGTTTCTGCTGGGACAGTGTCTGCTGGGACAGTTTCTGCTGGGACAGTGTATGCTGGGACAGTTTCTGCTGGGACAGTGTCTGCTGGGACAGTTTCTGCTGGGACAGTGTCTGCTGGGACAGTTTCTGCTGGGACAGTGTATGCTGGGACAGTTTCTGCTGGGACAGTGTATGCTGGGACAGTTTCTGCTGGGACAGTGTCTGCTGGGACAGTTTCTGCTGGGACAGTTTCTGCTGGGACAGTGTCTGCTGGGACAGTGTATGCTGGGACAGTTTCTGCTGGGACAGTTTCTGCTGGGACTGTGTATGCTGGGACAGTTTCTGCTGGGACAGTGTCTGCTGGGACAGTTTCTGCTGGGACAGTGTCTGCTGGGACAGTTTCTGCTGGGACAGTTTCTGCTGGGACAGTGTCTGCTGGGACAGTGTATGCTGGGACAGTGTCTGCTGGGACAGTTTCTGCTGGGACTGTGTATGCTGGGACAGTTTCTGCTGGGACAGTGTCTGCTGGGACAGTTTCTGCTGGGACAGTTTCTGCTGGGACAGTGTCTGCTGGGACAGTGTATGCTGGGACAGTTTCTGCTGGGACAGTTTCTGCTGGGACAGTGTCTGCTGGGACAGTGTCTGCTGGGACAGTTTCTGCTGGGACAGTTTCTGCTGGGACAGTGTATGCTGGGACAGTGTCTGCTGGGACAGTGTATGCTGGGACAGTGTCTGCTGGGACAGTTTCTGCTGGGACAGTGTCTGCTGGGACAGTGTATGCTGGGACAGTGTCTTCTGGGACAGTGTATGCTGGGACAGTGTCTGCTGGGACAGTGTCTGCTGGGACAGTTTCTGCTGGGACAGTGTCTGCTGGGACAGTTTCTGCTGGGACAGTTTCTGCTGGGACAGTGTCTGCTGGGACAGTGTATGCTGGGACAGTTTCTGCTGGGACAGTGTATGCTGGGACAGTTTCTGCTGGGACAGTGTCTGCTGGGACAGTGTATGCTGGGACAGTGTCTGCTGGGACAGTTTCTGCTGGGACAGTTTCTGCTGGGACAGTGTATGCTGGGACAGTTTCTGCTGGGACAGTGTCTGCTGGGACAGTGTATGCTGGGACAGTTTCTGCTGGGACAGTGTATGCTGGGACAGTTTCTGCTGGGACAGTGTCTGCTGGGACAGTGTATGCTGGGACAGTGTATGCTGGGACAGTTTCTGCTGGGACAGTTTCTGCTGTGACAGTGTATGCTGGGACAGTTTCTGCTGGGACAGTGTCTGCTGGGACAGTGTCTGCTGGGACAGTTTCTGCTGGGACAGTGTCTGCTGGGACAGTTTCTGCTGGGACAGTTTCTGCTGGGACAGTGTCTGCTGGGACAGTGTATGCTGGGACAGTGTCTGCTGGGACAGTTTCTGCTGGGACAGTGTCTGGGATTCTGTTTTACGGCTCCTGAGGATCCACTCAGCTGCCCTTAAGTGGTCCTGATGACAATAGTGAAAACATTTAAATTGTTAATTGTTCCATCTGAATGAATTGTTTCCTATAAGAAATCCAGTGACTCTTTTTATGGCGCTTACACATTAGCGTCGGCACGGTCGGGGTTTGGTCGGGCTGGATGGCGTGAGTTGGTCTCGAACGGGCGGCGTAGTGTTCACATATAAACCCGAGGGACTTCTCAGGAATGCAGAAATTCCCGAGCCTGTGGGCGGAGTTTAATACACGGTCCTCCATAATAAGGTAAGGTGAGCTGGGAGACTTTGAACCACAAAATATTATTCATTTGCTGTGAGTGTCCTCATAATCTTGTGCCACACACACACACACACACACACACACACACACACACACACACACACACACACACACACACACACACACACACACACACACACACACACACACACACACACACACACACACAGAGAGAGAGAGAGCTCACTTTCTTCTCCTGTTCCCACTTAACGGCAGCTTCGTGCCACAGACAGAGAAGTTTACTAAACAGCATCCAGCATGAAGATGAATCGTCCATTTTGGACAACATCTGTCCTGTCAGAACCAGATCAGTTCCTGCAGTGAACCCTACTTGTTGCGAGCGTGCCCTTTAAGAGGTTCCATTAGATCCTCGAGTTACGCTGCTTTCTCAGGGAGGTTGAGGCCGCGGTGAGTATTATTGTATCAGACCCTGGGATGGACTTTCTCAATTAAAACGTGTTCCTATTTAAAAGGTTGGAATGGAATTGCCGTACTTGTTCTCCTGTATTAATTCACTCCCCTTTAAATCCTGTTATCCCGTGGTTTTGGATACTAAGGCGGAAGTTCAGAGTTGGCCAATCTTACTGACTATTATTTGGGTCCTATCAGGGTTAATTTGCGTCTCCGTCAGCAAAGTGGGCGGTGGTAACTAGAAAATGATTACTAGTTAGTTGATCAGGCTAACATAGATTTATCAATTAATCTAATTAATCCACCCTTTGAAATGGTTCCTTCCCACGCTTAACAGAGACTTTTTTGGTGCAAAAAGAGCCTGTTTGAACCAACGAACTATCATGGCTTATCACCCTTAGGCATGTCCCGATACTCAAGAGAGAGGGGGAGATGAAACTCCCATTAGCCTAAGGTATCTTTTATTAATCTGTCACACCCTGAAAAACAAGTCCTGTGAAGCAGGTACAAGCAATAAGGTGGCTTACCTCCACCCCTGTTAGGCCAGGGCCGGAGCTCCCACTCAAAGAGATTAAATTGTCCCTTAAAATCCAATGAATGAGAATCCTTTTTCAAAAAAGTTTATTCCAAAATTCAAAAGATATAAAAGGGTAAATCCGAGATTAAATATCCTCTTATGAGTATGCTGCGTCTAACTATCTAAGAGGAAAAAGCTACTGTAGACTCTCCGTCTCTCGTCTGCCGTGACCTCGCGCTGCGTGCGTACGTGCATGCATACATACGTGCGTGCTCGCGTTTCCTTCTACTTCTAACTTGTTCTTATATATGTTCTAAAAACTGCTAAGCAAAGCATTTTCCATTGTATAGCATTTTCATGTTACAAGCACTTTTTCAGAGTGACGTATATATGATTTAACTTTAAGACAACTAAACAATGTAATCTTTAGTCATCTGCGTCACAAGATAGTAAAACAAAGTAATCATTTATCATTTGTAGGACGTTTTCAGATCCTTCTAAAGCTCGAGCTGTCTTCAAAGGGGGCTTCACATCCTGTGGTGCTTTCTTCAGTTGGCTCCCTTCCTGTCTTCACCTGCCTCGATTTCACTCGCATCAGCAGGCTCCGCTGGGCTCCGCTTATCTTTGCTCTCCATGTGGCCCCTCCCGTTGTGTCCTCTTCCTTTGCCACTTCTGTCTGTGGCTCTGATCTTCGGGAGCATGCGACATACTCCCTAGTTTAATGACAGCCTTCGCAGCCTGAAGCGCCAATGCAGAAAAACTGAGCGTTTGTGGAAGAAAACCCATCTCCACGTCCATCTGCTGCACCTAAAGGATCTTCTGACATCCTTTAACTCTGCAGTCAGAGACGTGAGGGTTTCCTATTTCTCCAACCTGGTGTCCCAGAGCAAAGGGAACCCCAAGGTGCTGTTTAACACCATCAGCAGCACCGTCTCTCCTGTCTCTCCTACAGCCTCCATCCACTCTGTTGCAGACTGTGAGAAATTTCTGTCTTTCTTTGTGGACAAAGTCAGTAAGGTCAGATCTAGAATCTCTCCTTCAGCCTTATCGCTGCCTCTCTCGACTCCAACCAGGCCCATCATCCTAGATAGCTTTGCTCCTGTTTCTTTGCCTGAGTTAACCAAACTAGTTAACTCTATGAAGACCTCTGCATGCCCCCTCCACATCTTACCCTCATCTTTGTTGAAGATAACGGAAGCTAAAACATCAAGCCAAAGTTAACATCGGCTAATGGTGTGTTTGCTTTCTTCTCGGAACTCGGAAATTCCGACTTCTGAGTAGGAAAAATGAACTGTTTGAAAAGAACGGCTAAACGAATGAAGACACAAAGTTAGTTTGGTTGACAGCAAAGATGTTTGCATCAGTTTAAGTTGCAGTTTTTAGTACTACAAAGACCCACCATCACACAGGTGTTCCAGAATGGAAAGGAGAGGAATAGGAGTGAACGGAGCTGGGTTTCAGTTTGTGAAACTCCATAATATAAAAATACAAACAATTGTATGGTATCAAAGTTTGTTTTAGTTTTATTTGTAGTTTATAACACATGGTCTTCTCATCATAGTTATTCAAGTAGGCATAGAAGACAGATTAGGAGGACATGGAGCGTATTTTATTTTTTATTTTTGCATCATTTAGAAACAGTTGTGGTTAAAGGTTTTCATATTTAAGAATTTCGTACAACACTATTCGGCTTCTGGCCAAATCGTCAAAGTACGCCCACATCACCCCACTTCTCCTCCAGCTTCATTGGTTGCCAGTCAACTTCAGAGTTTATTTCAAGATCCTGATTCTGGCCTTTAGGGCCTTACATGGACAAGCACCATCTTACATTGGTGATCTTCTCAGTCCCTACACCCCCAGCAGGTCCCTGAGGTCCAGAACTCTCTCCCATGAGCCTGAGATCAGTGGACTCAGTGGTTCCCTTTAAAAAGCAGCTAAAAACTCACTTTTCTCGTCAATGGCAGTTAATGAGTTAATAGTTTGGTAGATTGTTTGTCTGAAGTAAAGAGGTGGATGCTGGGAATTTTTTCTTTTTTACCTCAATGAAGAAAAGACAGAGGCAAACCTATTTGGGCCAAGTGGCCGTATTGACGCCACTTCAGTTATCTGTGGACCTTTCAGTTCCCAGGTAAAGGCATCAGTTGTTAACCTTGGAGTAAAAATTAATACTGTGTTGGGTTCTGATGCACATGTAAATGGAGTTGTCTCCTCTTTTTATCATATACAACGCTTGGCAAAGGTGAAACTATTCCTGACACGACATGGTCTGGAGGCAGTAGTTCATGCTTTATTACAACCCGCATTGATGATTGTATCTCGGTTTTGTTTGAGGTGAAGCAGAGCACCTTAGCGAGGTTACAACTTGTGCAAAACGCGGCTGCCAGATTTCTGGTGGGTAAAAGGAAGTTTGACCATGTTACTCTGGTCCTGGATGAACTGCCTTGGCTACCTGTTGAGTGAAGTTTGTTTTAAAATCCTTATAATGGTTTTGAAACCACTGAATGGTTTGGCTCCATCTTACTTGCAGTCTTCGTTACCGCCATACACCCCGGTACGGGCACTTGTTCAGAGAACGTGTCCTGCTGTCTGTGCCCAGAACATATCTAAAGACGCGAGGTGACAGGTCTTTTTCTGCTGCGGGTCCTAAGATTTGGAATGAGCTACCTATTTCTGTGAAGGCTTCCACTTCAGTGGCAGTTTTAAAGTCAGGCTGAAGATGTTTATATGTGACTTGGCCTTTCCTTCCCAACATGAGTATTGTAATTTTTAACTGCTTGTTGTTGTAGTGTGCACACATTTATGTTATTGTATTTTAAACCATTTTTTATTGTGTACTAATTTATTCTAATCTTGTTGCTTAGCCTCTTTTATTTTCTGTTCAGCGCTTTGGTGTTAATTTGTACCTGTAAAGCGCTATATCAGTAAAGATTGGGTTGAGTTGAGTTGAGAATGTTGTTGAACTGGCTTGCATTTAGAACTCTCAGAGACCTGGCTGGTTGGTGATAACCAGAGCTAAGCAGAACTTGTCTCTTCTGAGCAGCATCAGCTGATAACTTGGGTGAAATATTACACATATGTTTCTCTTGATCTACACACTATTATAGCTACAAACCGTTTTTCACACGGACAATAATAATTAGACTTTTAACAGTTTTTTTGTTTATAATGTTTCCTGAATTGTGCCAACAAGCACATAAATGAGTGCATATACATTCACACCTGCTTTACTCTGAAGTTGGGCCGGACAATATGACCTAAAATCACAGTATGTTGAGGAGTTCCCCTCAATAACGATAAATGGATGATAACTACATGTATGCACAAAAACAAAAGTTGTCCACTAGATGGGGCTGTCACATGTATTATGCTGAGTCATGTTGTCATGTGACTAGTAGTGGTACAGCATCCTAAAGGGTCATGAATCTCGCCAACTATAGCTGTAACGAAGCGTCAGTGACGTCAACGGCTTGATTCTAAAAATGTGTCGACGTCAGATCCGGTAGTCGACGCACCGCGCCCACTTGTTGTATCCCCAGGAGTTTGTAAATAGAGGAGGAATATGCCTGTTTTTCCTATAGTTCGCCCTCTTCTCCGCCTTCACTCACATCTCCGCCAAATACCGAAGACCCGGAACAATGTCCGTCCGCTACTAGATTCCTTTCCTGTTTTGCCTGTCTTCATCTCCCGGCAACGGACAACAACTTCCGGGGTCAAATGTGTGGCTTCATCTCTATCGCAGATGTAGAAAATCACCGGGAGAGTTTCTCCCTTCATAAAGGAGCTTCTTTCAGACATTAGGAGAGCTGTTTTGGTGGTAGCAGTCTCTCCTCCGTGCTGGTCTGTTTGCTGGGTATTTTTGGTTTATTTAAACTTGGTCACTACAACTTAACGTTGGTTTTTACGTCCCTCGGCTTCGCTAGGAGCACGATGTGGTTAAGGGAGTAAAGAAGATTTTGTACTGTAATGAAACAAACACTTTTATAGTTCTCTATAAGATATTTATTAAACAAAAACGAAGCTCTTGGCTGAAAAGGGAACAAAAGGGTCATCCAAGACTGGGTATCAATAAACAAAAGGAATTTCCCAATAAATAAAACGATATCTAATAATAAACTAAAGACGCAGCATATAGGCTGGAATAAGGCTAAACGGTAAACACAAAACTGCACCAAAAGGGTGAGCAAAGTCTCTCTGTAACGAGGACACACAAACTACTATTAATATTACCAAACACAAAAATACCACTCAGGTAGCGAACGAAGACTTTAACGTCTGTAATGCGAGGAGAGCTAGAGAGGAGAGCAAACACCTCCGTGCCAGCACCCATCTGCACATCTCTCCCAGAATGATAGGACGCCCTCCCTTTTAACAGGGAGGCATAAACGAACTAACTGCCTGCAGCTGTGCAGGCAGCGGACCGAGGGCCTCTTGTGGCCAAAAGGAGACGGTGCACGTCACACTCCCCCCCTCAAAACAACAACTAAAAGGTAAATAAAAATGACCATAGTTGTTGTAACCGAACGAACTAATGAGAACTCCCGCTATCTACACACACACACAAAAAAAAACTAACTAACCCCTAGATCTCAAAAGGTGGGCGGATTAAACACAAAGTATCTCACGGCGCTGATCCCCAGCGCCGCGGAGTGTTCCCGAGATGTCTGAATGAACAGACAACACTAGCCTTATCAGAGATCTTACAATCTAGAACCTACAAGGGAGCCTCAATCGAAAAACTGCGGGAAAGGGCGTCAGCCATGAGGTTTTCTGTCCCTTTCTTGTGGCGGATGTCCAAGTTGAATTCTTGGAGGAGGAGGGCCCATCTCATCAAGCACTGATTGTGGTCATACATTCGGTGGAGGAAAACCAGCGGATTATGATCTGTAAAGACAATGGTGGTGAATGTACTGTTGCCAACATAAACAGAAAAATGTTGCAGGGACCATATGAGGGCTAGGGTCTCCTTCTCTATTGTGGAATAATGACTTTGTGCAAGGTTAAACTTCCTTGAGAAGTAGCAGATGGGGTGATCAAGTCCACCAGCATCTTCCTGGAGAAGCACAGTCCCGGCTCCGGCATCAGAGGCATCGACCTCAAGCTTGAAAGGTCGAGAAAGGTCAGGAGCTGTAAGAACTGGAGCACAACAGAGTAGGTCACGCAGAGCAAGGAACGCCTGGTTACATTCGGAGGTCCAAGAGAATGGGATATTGGTGCTTAACATGTCTGTGAGAGGTTTGGCAACAGTGGAGAAGTTACGGCAAAAACAGCGGTAATAACCAGTCATGCCCAGAAATCGACGGAGTTCTCTGCGTGTGGTCGGTGGCGGAAATGAAACAATAGCCTGGATTTTATCAGACAGCGCCCTCACTTGGCCCTGTCCTACCTCCTTCCCTAAATAACGGACAGTGGCTTTCACGAACTCACACTTGGCGAGATTTAGAGTTAGATTAGCCATCTTTAAGCGGTCAAATACTTGAGCTAAAATCTGGAGATGCAGATCCCAGGACTGAGTGTAGATGACTATGTCATCAAGATACGCGCTGCAATGAGGCAAATCACACAAAACCTGGTTCACTAGACGCTGGAAAGTAGCGGGGGCATTCCTTAAATCAAACGGCAACACGGTGTACTGGAGCAGGTTATCTGGAGTGACGAAAGCAGACACTTTAGAAGCAAACGGAGTTAGTGGCACCTGCCAATAGCCTTTTAGAAGATCTAGTTTAGTAACAAATGTAGCTGAACCCACACTATCCACACAGTCTTCTACACGAGGCAAAGGAAACGAATCTGGGACGGTTTTTGCATTTAACTTGCGGTAGTCAGTAACAAACCTGTATGAGCCATCAGGTTTATTTTCCAATAAACATGGCGAGCTCCAGGAACTGGTGCTGGCCTTAGCTAGGCCATGTTCTAATAGATAAGTGACTTCCTTTCTCATTAGTTCCCTCTTCATCGGACTAGCCCTGTAAGGGTGCATACGAACGGGGACGGAATCAGTGAGGCTGATGTCATGAGTTATTAGGTGGGTCTTACTGGGCACATCTGAAAATAGTTCTGGAAAAGAGTGAATTAAATGAGAAAGCTCCTCCTGTTGCGAAGAGGTGAGGTGACCCAAACTGGACGACAGGTTGGAGAGAGCTTCGGAGTTGCAGAGACGTGGGGTGACAGGGGGCAGCGAACTCCACGTCACAGCATCATCTTGCACAGTATCAGGCAGTGGGGGAGAAACATCTGCAGAGACTAAACAAGGCTGAGTCACAGCGGTAACATGTTCATGAAATAGCTTCAAACGATTCACATGGCAAGTCATGGTTTTCTTTCTCATTAGAGGAGTCCTGATCACATAATTGGTTTCACTGAGCTTGGAGAGAACCTCAAAAGGACCCTCAAACTTTGGAGACAAAGAGGAACCCACAACAGGACTCAATAACAAAACCTGGTCTCCAGGCTGTAGCACTCTGACAACTGCTTTTTTGTCAAACTTCACCTTCATTTTCTGCTTTGCTTTGCTTAAGTGTTGCTGAGCTAGGAGATTAGCCTCCCTTAGACTTTTCTGGAACGTCTTGACAAACAAAGGTGCACTAACACCTGCAGAAGGAGCTGGCCACAAAAACTTCTCTTTCAGGGCTTTGAGGGGGCCCCGTGGAGAGTGGCCAAAAACAAGTTGGTGGGGACTGAATCCAGTGGATTCTTGAACGGTGTCCCGAACAGCGAATAACACAAATGGCAGACCATCTTCCCAAGATCTGCCAGAGGTAAAACAATATTTCTTTAACATGGACTTCAGAGTCTGATGCCATCTTTCCACGACTCCCTGGCTTTCTGGGTGGTAACTAGAAGACTTGTGATGTTCAATGTGCAAGGTCTCTGCTACTTGAGCAAAAACCCGTGAGGTAAAGTTGGTGCCCTGGTCCGATTGTATGACTTTAGGCATTCCAAACACAGAAAAGAAACCTGCTAGGGCCTTAATGATGTTAGCAGTTGTAATGGAAGATAAAGGTACAGCCTCAGGAAAGCGGGTGGCAGAACACATAATAGTGAGAAGATATTTCTTTCCTGAACGAGATGGAGGAAGTGGACCTACACAGTCGATGACTATGTGGTCGAACGGGGTGGAGATCACAGGAGTGGGACGTAATGGTGCTGGTCTTATTTTCTGGTTTGGTTTTCCCACGGTCTGACAGGTTGGACAACACTTACAATAGTCCGAGACCTGGCGTTTTAATCCGGGCCAAAAGAAATGGCGTAATATGGACTCATACATTTTGTTTATTCCCAAATGTCCAGACCAGTCACTCTCGTGAGCTAGAGCCAAAATGTGGGAACGGAACTTAACAGGTACCACAATCTGTTTTACATTCTCCCAGTCAGCCCCTTTTGCAGAGGGCTGAGCCCAACACCGAAACAAAATGTTATTTTCTAGCACATAAGCAGTAGTGCCACTTGCAGACTTAACATCACCACAAGCTAGGGCAAAGAAGGGCTTCAGAGTTTCGTCTGAATTTTGAGCTTCCACTAGAGCATCACAGGTTATGGGGAAGTTCTCAGGAGTAACATGAGGCGACACACGAACGGCAGAATCTGGGTGTTTACCAGAATCTGAGAAAAGCTTGCTCAGAACGGAATCTTGGAGGGTTATATCTGGATCCCTCTTTGCTTGAGCTCGAGTTAAAACACACGCAGGCAAACTGTCGGTACTCTCTTGCACCTCTGGTTCTGTGATGAGCTCAGGAACAGGCACAACCAAACCTCCTGCGGCATCATTTCCTAGGATAAGATCCACCCCTTTCGTTGGCAGATCATCCACTACAGCCACAGCTAAAATACCGGAAACTAAAGGACAAGACAGATTAATCTGATGCACTTCAGCAGCAACTGTTCTCATTTCAATGCCTTGTAAAATCACAGAGTAGCCAGCTCGGCTCATTTCAGAAAAAGGCAAAACGTTCTTTTTAATTAGCGTTTGTGAAGCGCCGGTGTCTCTTAATATCACCACTTTTTCATCTGTTGCAGAACCCGGAAGTGATACACGCCCCTCTGACAAAAATGGTTTGTAGCATGAGTTGGGCTTGGTTACATTTATCCCAGCACAGGGTTTTAATGAACAAAGAGCCACTTCTGGTCGGGGTTTTCTGGGCGAGTCGCCGTTTCGTCTGTTTTTCTGCTTTAGAGCATAGCAGTCTCTGATGACATGGCCACGCTTGTGGCAGTAAAAACACTCAGAACTCTCAGTAGCGGGGCAAAGTTTAGGAGGAGATTTGACTCCTCGTACGGGCTCTGAACGAGTTTCTTTGACTCGATGGGTGAGAGAAAACTGGTCAGCGAGTAAGGCGGCTTCGGAGAAGGAAGCAACCTTCTCTTCATTTAAGTAGTGCACTAGTCTTTCGGGGACATGTCTCTTAAATTCCTCTAATAGGATTAGCTCTTTGAGCTCAGCTAGCGAAGTGACATGAGAAGCCACACACCATTTCTCGAACAAAACAGACTTGTTATGAGCGTACTCGACATAAGACTGATTGTCTCGCGGAGTTTCGGAGCGGAACCGTTACCTATAGGCTTCCGGTACGAGTTCGTAAGCGTGCAAAACAGTAGACTTTACCGTATCATAATTTGCGCTGTCTGTTAGAGACAAAGCAGACACCACCTGAAGAGCCTTACCTGTCAACTTACAGGTCAAAAGCAAAGGCCAGACATCGCGAGGCCACCGGAGTATCGCAGCCATCCTCTCGAAAGCAAGGAAGTACCCATCCACTTCAGTCTCTCGGAAGGGAGGCAGGAGCGTGAGGCATTTGCTGATGTCGAACGGTGGCGTAGAAGACGTAGGAGTAAGCGGAGTCTCAGATGGCGGTCGGACATCCCCAAGGGGAGGCGAAATGGCGGCGCCTGAGTACTCGGCTGGTTGAACAGTCCGAACAGTGGCAGGATCGCGCTTCCTGCTCTGTAGAGTGAGCTCAAGTTCTCTCAGTCGAATATCAGCGTCCAGTCTTTTAAGTTCAATCTCATGTCGAAGCTTTCTTTCCAGAGCGCGTTCCTTGGCCTCAATGTGCAAACGAGCCAGTCGGAGTTTCAGGCGAGCTCCGGTTAACGGAGATGACGAAGGGCTCTGATGAGGCGAAGAGGACCCCGAGGAGCAGGCTGGTTCAGGCTTCTCCATCCTCTCTTCTTCGTTAGTCACCGGTGGTGACGGAGGGCGTGACACAGGCGGAAGAATCTCTTGTGCAACCAGGAAATCCAAGACGAACTGATGTAGGGCGTCTTTCATTAGCTGCTTGGGGACGAGCAGACTGAAGTGGGCGGCAACCTGCTGCAGATCAGATTTTCTGCAATTCTCCAGCAGCCGGCGCGATGGAGCCTCCACAAATGCCTGTACGTCAAAGGTAGACATGATACCTGCTTCGCCTCTAAGAGAAAAAAAATAAAAGGTTAGTTTCAAGCACAGTACAAATGAAAATTACGGGTAAAAATGTTATAAATAACAAAAAATCCCGGACGAGCCCCCACTCTTTTACGTCCCTCGGCTTTGCTAGGAGCATGATGTGGTTAAGGGAGTAAAGAAGATTTTGTACTGTAATGAAACAAACACTTTTATAGTTCTCTATAAGATATTTATTAAACAAAAACGAAGCTCTTGGCTGAAAAGGGAACAAAAGGGTCATCCAAGACTGGGTATCAATAAACAAAAGGAATTTCCCAATAAATAAAACGATATCTAATAATAAACTAAAGACGCAGCATATAGGCTGGAATAAGGCTAAACGGTAAACACAAAACTGCACCAAAAGGGTGAGCAAAGTCTCTCTGTAACGAGGACACACAAACTACTATTAATATTACCAAACACAAAAATACCACTCAGGTAGCGAACGAAGAAATACCACTCAGGTAGCGAACGAAGACTTTAACATCTGTAATGCGAGGAGAGCTAGAGAGGAGAGCAAACACCTCCGTGCCAGCACCCATCTGCACATCTCTCCCAGAATGATAGGACGCCCTCCCTTTTAACAGGGAGGCATAAACGAACTAACTGCCTGCAGCTGTGCAGGCAGCGGACCGAGGGCCTCTTGTGGCCAAAAGGAGACGGTGCACGTCACATTGGTAAAGCTACTGTTAGCGTTTTCGCTAACAGCTTCTTGCGTTTGGATAAGCTGTTACGTTTTGGTTTAGCGTTAATCTTTTTTGTGATGCAGATCTCCCCTTTATTACATTTATGGTGTTGTGGGTTTTCGGTTTAGTTTAAAATATCACCTTGAGTTTGGTTTAACCACCCAGTTTACAGTTTGGACCTTTGGAGATCCTTATTTTGGTCCAGAATCCTGTAATCTTTGCCCATTGGGACATCCCTAGTTATTTGTACTTTTGCTTTAATTCCCCACAGGCAGAATTAGTTTTATTATTCCCAACCTGTGGATGGAAAGGTTTATGTTTTTTTGTAGTTGTAAATAAACCTGATCATCATTTTAACTTTTAAATCCCACATTATTGTCCCTTCCTTTTTGCACACGAGCCAAACTCCCCAGGAAGGGTCGTAACATCACTCGCCTCACGCACATAAGTGACCAAAACAAAGCAGCATGGAGACACTCCGTCTCCAACCACCTCTCAGGCAGCAGCCTGCACTCCCAAGTTCTACACGTCACCAGAACATAACCAATCTCAACACAATAAAAGCTGTGTTTTACAAAATGGAAGGCCTGTAGTGTTTATTCTCTTACAGTAACAATTTATCAATTTTTTTGAGGAATTAGAGATTTTCTGGTTTTTATTAACTGTGCAATAGAAAAATAATCGTTAGATTAATCATCTAAATAGTCATTAGAATAGTCGACTATTCGATAAAATAATCGTCAGAATAATCGCTTTAAAAATAATCGTTTACCTTCAGCCCTTTCGCAAACCCACACATCTTTCCATTTTTTATTACTACATTTATTTACATGGCAAATATTTTATCAGTTAGAAATTTCGATAACGATACATTTTCAATGTATTGCCTAGCCCTACACTGAAGTGTGAGAATTTTGTGGTTTACTCAGAACAAAGATGTTTCTTTTACCTGATTACTGAGGAGAAAACACGGAGGTGCCCTCACCCAGACTGCTGTTGATTGGTCTTTTTGCATCTTGAAATTTTCAAATCAATACATTGCAAATAATATCAATCAAACATAACCTTACAATATGTAATGTAGTTATCAGATGTCTCCATTTATTGAGGGAACCAACCAAGCTTACCTGATCCTCACTGAAAAAATAGCTGACTGACCCTAAACCTGTTAACCTGTTAACTAGATCATCTTGTTTTTTCTAATTAAACTCTGTGTTAAATAAGGAAAAAGAAGATAATTATAAATCAACACACAGAACGGATTTACAGAAGACCGTTAACGAGATGCAACAGTCTTGAAGGCACCAGCTGGATCCACATAACCTCTAATGAGTTTCACATAACTGTGGAGGACTTTTGTCACATTCTTCAATACAAAATCGCCTGAATTTAGTACACATCAAAGGGGTTTTCTCACAGCAATGGCCTGTTTAAGGTCAAAGGTCAGACTTCCTCCTTCAGTATGTTCTGCTAAGAGCCGAGTTCCTGGTGCCATCAGAGGTTCAAACTCTTCATCAGATGACTCCTTCATCACTGAGCTCTAGTGTTAGAATAAAAATCTCTAAATATAAAACAATATTCCTGTGTAGTAAACTCAGTCTGACGTACAAAGACATTTAGATCAGGTAACTAGTCCAAAGGAGGCCTAAACCAGTTCTGGTTGTGTTGTAAGCCAGCACCAAACCAGTTGTAACATTGGAAGGCAAGGTGCGATTGGGTGGGGGGTAATTCCCCCCCCCCCCCACCCCCGCTTTTGATTTGCCTCCATCTGGTGATTAAACTTTTATCCTTGGAGGGGTAAGTTTTGTTTTTTGTTTCTATAGGAGGCTCTCGTCCAGTGCTTTAGTACCAGGACCTTTTTTCCAGAGTACAATGAGTACCGGTAGTTTTTCTGGCCGTGAGGCAGACACCTTGTCTACTTTTAAGAATAGGCTTAAAACATTTTTATTTGATAGGGCCTATGGTTAAAATCTGATGTTAGCCTACATCAGGACAAGTGGGGGAGTACAGGGAGGTGGAGTGTACAGTCGGTAAAGACAGCTCTCCCTTGCTCTGCCTCCAACATGCCTCCATCTAAAAGGCTAGGTTATCCAGAGTTATCTCTGTAGTTATGCTGCTATAGGCTTAGACTGCTGGAGGACACACTGACCACTTTTCACACTCTACTGCTTTCTTCTACAGTCTGCTCTTTAACTGTATTATTTCCTGCAATTTCAGCTGTTAACTTTATTTTCTCTTTAAGTGTTTTTCTCCCCAGAAGAAGCTACAATGATGTTCTGCTGAGCTGTGGTGGCCTCATGGAGGGGCCATCGACTAGCACACTGCTGCTAACCACTTAAACATTCTCCCTCTCCTGATAATAACTTTTTGCTTTCCTTGATGTTGGATGTGCTACTACTAGTTTACCCGTTTAATTATAGGTCCACTAGGATAAATACAATAAAGTTTATCGCTCACCAAATAGAATATTTACTAAGACATCACAATATAACTACAGGTGCTGGCCAGTAAATTAGAATATCATCAAAAGGTTGAAAATATTTCAGTAATTCCATTCAAAACGTGAAACTTGTACATTATATTCATGCAATGCACACAGACCAATGTATTTCCAATGTTCATTACATTTAAATTTGATATTCATAAGTGACAACTAATGAAAACTCCAAATTTGGTATCTCAAAAAATTAGAATATTCTGAAAAGGCTGAATATAGAAGACACCTGCTGCCACTCTAATCAGCTGATTTACTCAAAACACCTGCAAAGGCCTTTAAAAGGCCCCTCAGTCTTGTTTTGAAGGCACCACAATAATGGGGAAGACTTCTGACTTAACAGCTGTCCAAAAGACAATCATTGACACCTTGCACAAGGAGGGCAAGACACAAAAGGTGATTGCTAAAGAAGCTGGCTGTTCGCAGAGCTCTGTGTCCAAGCACATTAACAGACAGGCGAAGGGACGGAAAAAATGTGGTAGAAAAAAGTGTACAAGCTCTAGGGATAACCGCACCCTGCAGAGAATTGTGACGACAAACCCATTCAAAAATGTGGGGGAGATCCACAAAGAGTGGACTGCAGCTGGAGTCAGCGCTTCAAGAACCACCACGAGGAGACTCATGAAAGACATGGGATTCAGGTGTCGCATTCCGTGTGTCAAGCCACTCTTGAACATGAAACAGCGCAAGAAGCGTCTCGCCTGGGCCAAGGACAAAAAGGACTGGACTGATGCTGAGTGGTCCAAAGTTATGTTTTCTGATGAAAGCAAGTTCTGCATTTCCTTTGGAAATCAAGGACCCAGAGTCTGGAGGAAGAGCGGAGAAGCACAGAATCCACGTTGCATGAGGTCCAGTGTAAAGTTTCCACCGTCAGTGATGGTGTGGGGTGCCATGTCATCTGCCGGTGTTGGCCCACTCTGTTTCCTGAGGTCCAGGGTCAATGCAGCCGTCTACCAGGAAGTTTTAGAGCACTTCATGCTTCCTGCTGCTGACCAACTTTATGGGGATGCAGACTTCACCTTTCAACAGGACTTGGCACCTGCACACAGTGCCAAAACCACCAGCACCTGGTTCAAGGACCATGGTATCCCTGTCCTTGATTGGCCAGCAAACTCGCCTGACCTTAACCCCATAGAAAATCTATGGGGTATTGTGAAGCGGAGGATGCAATACGCTAGACCCAACAATGCAGAGGAGCTGAAGACGACTATCAGAGCAACCTGGGCTCTCATAACACCTGAGCAGTGCCACAGACTGATCGAGTCCATGCCACGCCGCATTACTGCAGTTATTGAGGCAAAAGGAGCCCCGACTAAGTATTGAGTGCTATACATGCACATTCTTTTCATGTTCATTCTTTTCAGTTGGCCAACATTAGAGAAACAAACATTTTTTCATTGGCCTTTAGAATATTCTAATTTTCTGAGATACCAGATTTGATGTTTTCATTGGTTGTCACCTATAAATATCAAAATTAAACGTAATAAACATCGGAAATACATTGGTCTGTGTGCATTGCATGAATATAATGTACAAGTTTCACGTTTTGAATGGAATTACTGAAATATTTTCAACCTTTTGATGATATTCTAATTTACTGGCCAGCACCTGTATAGACACATTACTTGTCTTTGTGTGTGTGTGTGTGTGTGTGTGTGTGTGTGTGTGTGTGTGTGTGTGTGTGTGTGTGTGTGTGCGCGCGTGTGTGTGTGTGTGTGTGTGCCTGCTCTGTCTTCTCGATCCCCAGTGAGTCGTGGAGGATGGCTGCTTATACTGAGCCAGGATCCTCTGGAGGTTTCTTCCTGTTAAAAGGGAGTTTTCCTCTCCACTGTCGCTTTATGCTTGCTTGGTATGAGGATTGCTGTATAGTCACTGACACTAGTCAGTGACTTGATGCTATTTGCTGGGTTCCTTATATAAGAAACATTATTTCTGATTGGCTTAATGAACTGACCTGAATTGGAATGTTTTATGTGAAGTGCCTTGAGACGACTCTTGTCGTGATTTGGCGCTATAAAAATAAACTTGAATTGAATTTATTAGTCGAAATCTCTGAGATTTCTGAGAAAAACATCAGCCCATCTCCAAGTAAATACCAGCCATTTTGGGCATTAGGAAGCTGTAGCCGCGCAGCTACCGTGGGGTCCCCTGTTCAAACACCACACCAGCAGGTCGTTTCCAAACTCTTCATTCAGTCCCTTGGGTGCTCCTCGATCCACAGGTCTAACTTAATTCATGTGGAAAAGACGCCTCCACTGCGACTGCTACCTGTACCCGTTAGAGGAGGAGGACGAATGGTTATTGATGCGCTTCACCTGCTGTTGTGCTCCTGCTGCCACGTCTGCTCTCTGCTCCCTGGCAGATGCACTCATACCACTATCAAGCTAGTCAACAATGTAGAGAAATGAACTTTGATACTACATATCTTAATAATGACCAATAAGATGTGATAATTCCATATAAATATGAAATATCAATCTGTTTTATCTTTGAATGTTTAATCAGAAGATGCTAGGGTTCTTTGCTTATTCAGGGACCATAAACACACTTCGTATTAATGCAGAGAGAGTCAGTATATAGTTTATAAATTTAATTTTATTCTTTTTCCTAAACTAATGATTATACATGACAAGATATGAATAATGAGATATGGTGTGGTGGATATGAGGTGCTTTAATGTGATGTGTGAAATGTAATGGAGGCTAGATGTTTAGCAAAACCGTTCTTTGTATCTGAGAGAGTTTGTGAAGTTTGGGTTGTAAAACAATTTGTTGTTTTTTTGTAAACTAGCGAGTTTTTTATTAAAATCATCCAACACCAGTGTACAGGCTACGATACCCTTGGTATGAGTTGCTCCCGGCGGTCCGGATGGGTGCGGTCCAAGTGGTGAGGTTACCAGACGTCGAAACCACAATACTCAGAGATTAGTAGTTTCCTCTGAGTTCGAGCTTCACTGGCCATGAGATGCAACCCGGGTCTGCAGGTTAGATGTCTGAGGTGTGAAGTAGCTCTGAAAAGAGCTGCTTGGGCTGTAAATAACTTGCAGCGTCACGGAGAGGCTTTTGACTGGAGGTCAAAGGAGGTGGTTTAAAAAATGCTTGTTCCTGATTTGGCCGAATCGGGAGTCAGCTGGAAACTGAACTAATCGGGAAGTGATTCTTGTTTTATTGAACTCAATGTTTATAGGTTCTGGTGCATTCTGGCAAATCAGAATGTGACATGGGTTGAGGGTTTTACCAAACATTCCTCAGGAAGAGACACCTTCCTCCAGATACAAAGGTGGTTAACACTTTCTGGTAGGCCTGGGCGATATGGCAAAAAGAATGATCATGATATATTTTTCCATATCGTTCGATCTCGATTTTAATCACGATTAATTTTTATATAGTCAGTTTAATGCAGCTTAAAATGTAAAAATAAAGAAACTAGATATTAGTTAAACCTTTTGTTGACATTCTGTGTGTCTTTAATGCTATACAGGTACAAAATAAACAAATTATCAACTGAATGAAACATCTTTGAGCTCTATCTCTAGCTTTTCTCTGCATTCATCATACAGCTGTGGCAGTGCAGTTTGAGAAAAATACTTTCGGCCAGGTATTTCGTACCTCTGGTCCAGCACTTTGATTAAATGCTTAAATCCTTCTTTCTCTACTGTGTTCAGAGGCATCATGTCTTTTGCTATACAAAAAGATATAGCTTTTGTGATGGTTTTGCTTCTGTTTGAGTTCTGCTCGTACGGTGCAACAGCTGAAAATGACGAGATGATTGATTGCTGTTTTGGTTGTGCAGCTGCACCGCCAGTGCCGGCTGGACCACTACTAGCAGCCGCGCTATTGCTAAGTCTACTTTGAGACTAGCTAACAAGTTGTCCGGACTCTGCTCGCATTTTCACGCTCTCTGTATAATCACTTGGGTGGTATTTCTTTAGATGATTAAATAGATTCGTAGTGTTGCCAGTTTTTGAAGGCACCATTCGCCGACATACCTTGCATGTCGTCTTGATTTGCTCAACGTCACTTTTGAGATGCCCGAACCACCGCCACACAACTGACGTTGAGTAACTTTTCTTCTGAACAATGTCTTCATCTCCAGAAGACAACTCCGAGTCATGACTGGGGTCTACTTCGCTGTTTTCAGCTCCACGTTTGGCCATTCGGCTTATTAAACCTCTTCATCGCAGTAGCGGAGCAGGAAAAGTGTAATTGCAAATGCTTCTTCTTTTTGTTAAATGGCGGTGGGCAACCAACGCGAATGGAGGGTTAGCGCCCCCTACTGAGGCTGCAAACATCTAATATTTCTGATCGAGACTCCCAGCTGATCACCGTAATTGAACTGAAAATGATCGTGATCACAAAGTGCGATCATATGATCGCCCAGCCCTACTTTGTGGGTATGAGAATGTTTTAAAACCCTTATGTGAAGTGAATATTAATATTAATAAGTATCTTATTGTAACGTGTATGAGTGTAGATATTGATTAACTTGTTAAATCAAACACTTACTGATCTGGTGTAGATAAGATCTGGAATGGATTGTTGTAAGAGCAGTATTCATTTTAAAGCCATCATGGTTAAAGCAGAGATTATTCAAACATTTGATTCAAACATCTTGTTCATTGAACACATATGATTGTTTAACTTATAACTGTAAAGTTCATATCAACTTTGAGTAGGTTCACTTTATTCAGAGTGAGGAATATAGCAGCCAGGCTCCAGCATCAGTCCATGGGTGTGAATGTTATGTCTTGTATGCAAACAAGATCTGAGCAGATCTTTCTGGACTTGAAGGCCAGACAGATAGTGGGTTTATTTCTGCATATGAAAGGTTATCTTGTGATCAGTTAGATGGTGAAAAATTTACCCTTTGGATATGTAACAACAATATTCTCAACTCAACTCAATCTTTATTGATATGTTCATGTTTATGTATTTAGCAGACGCTTTTGTCCAAAGCAACTTACAAGTGATAATCGGCATGTTGCCCTTGAGGCTAACAACAACAATAACAACAACAACTTGACATCAATCATGGAGAGGAGGGGACAAAGGAGTGGATGGTAGAGAGGGGGGACGGGTGCAGGGAGGGTGCTAGTTAAGAAGATGCTCTCTGAAGAGCAGGGTCTTCAGGAGTTTCTTGAAAATTGAAAAGGAAGCTCCTGTTCTGGTAGTGCTTGGAAGGTCATTCCACATTTGTGGAACGATGCATGAGAAGAGTCTGGATTGTCCTGAGCATGGTGTAGGCACTGCTAGCCGACCATCCTGTGATGACCGGAGCTGCCGGGCCGAGACGTAAGCCTTTGCAAGAGGATTCAGGTAGATGGGAGCCGTACCATCTCGGACTTTGTATGCTAGTGTTAGCAATTTGAATTTGAAGCGTGCTGCTAGCGGTAGCCAGTGGAGCTCAATGAACAGAGGGGTGACGTGTGCTCTTTTTGGCTGATTGAAGACCAGACGTGCAGCTGCGTTCCGGACCATTTGAAGAGGTCTCACAGTACAGCCTGGAAGACCAGTTAGAAGGGCATTGCAGTAATCAAGGTGGGAGATGACAGTAGATTGCACCAGGAGCTGGGTGGCATGTTGTGTTAGGTATGGTCTGATCTCCCCCCCCCCCCCCCCCCGCGGATTGGTGCTGCATCTGCAGTGATGCAGGCGTTGTACCGGTCTGTCGTGGTGAAGATAGAGCTGAGTCAGAAGGCGAAGCTCTCGATTTACCTGTTGTTCTATGTTCCTACCCTCACCTATGGTCATCAGCTTCGGGTGGTGACCGAAAGAACGAGATTACGGATACAAGCGGCCGAAAGGAGTTTTCTCCGAAGAGTGGCTGGGCTCTCCCTTAGAGATAGGGTAAGACGCTCGGTCATTCGGGAGGGGCTCGGAGTAGACCCGCTGCTCCTCCACATCGAGAGGAGCCAGTTGAGGTGGCTCGGGCATCTGGTCAGGATGCCTCCTGAATGTATCCCTGGTGAGGTTTTCCGGGCACGTTCAACTGAGAGGAGGCCTAAAGGAAGACCCAGGACACGGTGGAGGGACTATGCCTCTCACCTGTCCAGGGAACGCCTTGGAATTCCCCCGGAGGAGCTGGCTCAAGTGGCTGGGAAGAGGGAAGTTTGGGCCTCTTGATTTAGGTTGCTGCCCCCGCCACCCGACCGGATAAGCAGAAGAAAAAGGATAGATGAATGGAATATTATTGAGCCTTTGATATTCGATTGATGAAACTATGTAATTTGGGTAATGCCAGGGAAACAACACTTTTTAATAATTTCACAGAGACAACATTTTAGTGGGGTGTACCCCGCCTGATTGCCCATTGACTGCTGGAGATAGGCACCAGCCCCCCCCCCCCCCCCTGACCCTGCATGGACGAAGCGGTTTCAGAAAATAGATGAATTTATTACTATCTTAACTCATTCGCTGCCAGCGTTTCTCACCGTTTTTACTGTTTTTTTAAGAGTCACAGAACGTTGTACATTGATTTTTTTTATTTTGGAAGTCTGCTAGGTAAAAACCGAAAGTTTCATGTTTCTGAATGAATGAATGTTTGATGTTACAAAATGAGTAGTAAATGTACAAAATAAAAGTTTGATTTTACAAAATAAATAATACAAGTACAAAATGAAAATTTCCTGTTACAAAACAAGGAATACAAGTACAAATTGAGAATTACAAGTTAGAAAACTAAAGTTACAAGTTACAAATCCAAAGTTACATGTCATGAAACATGTTCCAAGTTACAAAACTTGGTACAAGTTACATTGAATATTGTCCCAATCCTAGCTCCATACAAATCCAGGACACTGCCAGGTGAGCTGAGTCATCAGAAAACGTTTGCCGGTGACATGACTCTGAGTTGTTCTGAAAATCAGTGGTGTATAAGGTGAAGAGGAAAGTCGAAAGCACAGTTCCCTGTGGAGCTCCTACATCACTGGCCACCACATCAGACAGAACGTGTCCCAGGTGGACAAATTGTGGCCTGCCTGTCAAGTAGTCAGTAATCCAGGAGATCCATGTATCACTAACACCAAAGAATGTGATCCTCACAGTGCCTCCCCCACCGTCCAGATGCAAAAGGGCTCATTGCAGCAGGTAAATGATGGCATCATCAACTCGTAAGTGGGGCTAGTATGTAAATTGCAGGGGGTCCTGAGACATCGTCACCTGTGGCCTCAGCTGGGTCAGATGGTATCGACTTCTTAGGGACTGGAACCAGGCAGGACCTCTTCCACAGTACCGGGATTTTCTGCTGACTGAGGCTCAGGTTGTGCTGGCGGGCACAGCTTTTCAGGATCATGGGTGTGATGCCACCAGGGCCTGCAGCCTTGCGTTTCTCTAGCAGTCTCCTAGCCTGGCCTGTTTGGGCCACTGGGCAGCGGTTGGTGCTGGTGCTGCTGATGTCTTCTGTCGGGGGCAGGATGAGGGAGGAGGAGGAGGGCAGAGGGCGAGGTGTACAGTAGATAACTGAGGGGGTGGTTGGGTCATTTGGAACAGTGTGGGGGGCTAGTGTTGACAATGAAAGGGTGGGGAGCTAAACCTGCTAAAAACTGGTTTGATTTAAATGTGGCATTAAATCCTCTTTCTCTTTCTCACTAAAGACAGACAGACTTAGGCCCAAATGCATGGATTTGTTCCTACAAATTATTTATATATACACCAAAACACCAATAGTATTCAGAAATAAAGTAAGAAAACTATCTTTTCTATAGCACCTCTCAAAATAAAAATAGGTTCTTCACAAAAACACAATTTTTATTATAAACAATATACATTTTTAAATGATTTAAAAATATAGTTAAATATAGAGAAAAAATTTAAAGAAAAAAATGTGATGAAAAACGTAAGAAAGAGGGAAATCAGTGGATCCCTGGAACGGTGGAGTTAGTAGAAATGAAGGTCACACCAAAGCCTGAACAGGTGAGTCTTCAGCTGCTTTTTAAAGGAGACCACTGAGTCCACAGCAGCAGATGATCTGTCACCTTTGACCTTTAGCCTGGTGCTGGACCTCAGGGACCTGCTGGGGGCGTAGGGACTGAGAAGATCACCAATGTATGATGGTGCTTGTCCATGTAAGGCCCTATATGCCATGGTGTGCATCTCTATATTGTGTCTTCTGGTTGTAGGCCCTCATATTATCCCTTCAGGTCCGGTGTTTCATTTAGTCATCCTCAGCCTCCTCCAGTCTGTAGCTTCAGCCTTGTCCCCAGCTCAGTGTGTGTGTGCGTGTCCTGCCCAGTTAGTGTTTGTGTGTGTGTGTGTATGTGTGTGTATTATGTCCTCCTCCGGATAGTTTGTGTGAGCCTTTCCCTCAGTCTTTAGGTTTTAATATTGTATTTTAGGGTTATCTGCCATTCTCTGTTCTGTTTCCCCATTTAGATTATTATCATCACCTGCCTTTCCTCCAGCAGCCGCACACCTGCTGCCTGTTTTCCTGATTGCCTCTCCCAGTCTATTTAAGCCCTGCCTTGTCTTTGTCTTGTGTCAGTCCATTAATGTTTGTTGATTCTGTCAGTTTATTCCCTCCGTGTTTAACCAGAGTTCTTGATCCCCAGATAAGAATTTGCTTTTTGACCTTTTGGATTTTGACTCCCAGTTTGGACTTCCTTGGTTTTTGGCTCACCTACAAAATAAAGACCTTTTACTTAAAATCTTCATCCCTGCCTCCGTGTCATCCTGGGTACTGCATTTTGGGTCCATCAACACCGCATCATGACACTATAGACCAGAACCAGGATCTTGAAATAAACCCTGAAGTTGACTGGCAGCCAGTGAAGCTGTGGCTCTTATTTCTACATCCTGGCTTCATAAATGACCCATGCAGACTCCCCTGCTTTAATCCTGTAATTGTTTGAATTACAGAACAAGGAGGCATCCAACTTTAGAGGGTGGCTGTCATTTCTCACACCTCAATCAGTCTGGTGAATGCATATCTCCCCTCATATTTCTTCATTTTTCTCAGTTTCTTTTCATTTCTTTTTCAAGGGAGAAGACAAAAGAAGAACTGCTTGAACAATAGCATGGAGGACAAACAGGCGAAAGATAAAGATCAGTGAAAGCAGCAGGGATGGAGTGGTGAAACAGCTGGTATGAAAAAAAGAGAAGAAACATAGCAGATAAACAGAAAACGAGTGAATCCAGATCAAAAGACAGACAAAAAACCCAGGAAAGGGCAGCAGGACAGAGGCTGAAAGAAGATGGAAACTTTGGCAAAATAGACGCCGAAGGTGAGCAGCTGGTTATGGGACTGAAGACACATCTGGATGGTTAAGCCCCTCCTGAGATGGCCTCCAGCTTTAATGACATCATCAAACAGGGCTACGTTCGTATGCGTAGCCGGAAACTTGGGGTGAGTGTTTAATGTCTTCTCACATTCAGCTAACTGTCAGAATACTCATTTAACGACACATTCAATGTTGTCTGCTGTCTGATCAAGGAATCTGTTTCTGTCAGTTGTTCAGGAGTAGCGGATCGAACAGATCATAACCTTAAAATTGTTTTCAAATTTTTCATTTAAATTTGACTGACTCAAGGAACATAGAGAATAAGATCATGTGTTTGTAGACTGAAGAAAAGGGGAGAAAATGGCAAAAATTGTTTATTTATTTATTTATTTTTGTACATTAGCGCCACCTATTTGACAACATTGAAATAAAATGATCTGGTTGTAGATGACACTATTACAGATAAGAAGAGTAAATTTCTGAATAGAATATATATTTTTCATGAGTAAAAGGGCAAGAGTTTTTAAAGCCTACAAGCCAAAATGTTTACAGTAGTTATTTTATAAAAATGTATTTTTGGGGGGGATTTAGTTTTCCTGTGTGGGAAGGGATTTTATTGGGTAGTTTACGTGCTCATCAGAGGTCAATGTAGTTCATTTCACTGGGTGTAGGTGAATAGTTTCCTCTTGATTGGTTGGATGAGCTAGATCCCGCCCCCGAGGCGGGAGACGTAAGCTCTTCCATTGTCCTCCATGTGCGACGCAGGCTTTGGCCCATGGAGATAGCAGGGCCAGCACGCTTCGAAAGAGATGGGAAACGGCAGAAAGCCAGAGAACCTGGTTTGGTTTGGAGCGAGCGGAAGAGAGGAAGCAAAGCAGTGGGAGGTTGTTAGTCCTCTGTTGTCTTTACAAACGGTCTTGGGTGGGTTTTTTTCCGCCCCATCTTCGTAGTGGATGTTCTCGATTCCCTGGACAACGGATGTTGGATATTCTCCTCTTCTGTGGAGATGGCGAGCCGTCCTGGACCTTGAAATCCGATGAAAATGGATTGTCCTTTCCCTGTTGTGAGGACCACGGTGTGGTAGGATTTTTCTGGCTTCCGGTGTGGGAGTCTGGAGCAGAACTGAGGGTGTACCCACTACAGCTGACCTTTGACTCATTTAGTCTTCCTCATCCCTGAGGGGGAATCCCTGACTAGACTTATTTATTTTGACTGACTTGGATTTCATTCCATCGACACTATCCCACAAACCTTAAAAAAGAAAACTCTCCCTCCGGTTCACCACTCGCTGCTGTTCTGGTAAGGTAAACTGTGTGAGTGTGTGTGCGTGTGCACGTGCCAGACCGGCCGTCTTTTGGTGAATGTGAATGCGTAATGTTACTTTCACTGTTGAATATTCATGTCACGAACCGAACTCAGAAGACCCGTAATGACGTCAAACACAGTAAAGTTCCCTAAAAGTCTTTATTTGGATGAGGAGTTACCCGAGGAGGGCGAGGCAGGAGACAGAGTCGGAGGGCAGGCATGAGTCAAAACCAGATCGGCACAAGCAGGTACAGGGAGCAGGCTGGAGACGTGGTAGAAGACAGGCGAGGGTCGTGATGGCAGGCAGAGTTCAAGGCAGGGGTCAGGAGAAAAACGAGGTCTGGAGGCTGATATCAGGCAGGGCGAATGGCTGGAAGATTTACTTGCGTGGGCTTTCAATAATCTGGCAGTGAACTGGTGACTGGCTGGTGAATATATAGCAGGGAAGGCAGGTGTGTGGGATGAGCTGAGGAGACAGGAGCAGGTGAAGTGGATGAAGCTGATGACAGGAACAGGTGAGATGAATGGAGTTGATGAGGTGCTGACTGAGGTTGCTAGGGAAAACAGGTCTTGGCTGTAGCTTGATGAGGGGACCAGGTGTGCTGAGTGAAGGTAGAAAGATGGGAGTCATGACAGAGTTTCTGCCCCGGAACCACCAGCTCAAAGCACCGCTGGTGCGGCTTGATCAGCTCCCAGTGTGGCACCCCTGCCACAGCACTTCTGGGTTGCTGATTCACCTCCCCTGGAACCTTTCGATGGTGAGTCAGACAACTGCTTAAGTTTCTTACTTCAATGCCGACTAACCTTTGAACGTTCACCAGCCTCTTTTCCCACTGATGCTGCTAAGATCTCTTTTATTGTTGGTTCCCTCTGAGGCAAAGCACTAAAATTGGCAGAGGTTCGGAGTCGGAGTTCTGAGTTTTTTTCCAGTTCTCTCTCTCTCGAGTTTTTTAATCGATTTCAAGTTAACTTTCAGCTGCACTGAGACCCCAGCTGAGATCGCCAGAAAGCTATGGCACCTACATCAGGGCAAAAGGACTGTTACTGACTTTTCTCTCGAGTTTTGCACAGTTGCGGGAATGAGGACTCCCTGAAAGTGAATTTCACACAGGCCTTAAATGATCAAGTAAGGAACCAGCTAGCCTTTTGTCCAGAGCCTAAGACCCTCGAGGACCTCATAACCTTGGCAATAACCATCGACAACCAACAGCGGGATCTGGTTAATGATATTCAGCATGACCACAATACCCAGCTCACCTTCTAACTCTCGAGTTTCTTCTCAGCCCAGGCTCCCATCCAGCACTGAGGAGCCAGTGCAGATCGGCAGATCCCGCCTATCACTAGTCTTTTCTAACTGTGGTGTATAACTTTGTTGGTGTGTTTATGTTGGGATTTTTCATTGTTGTTATTATTTCTTATGTTATCCCTTGATGTATGGAAGGGTTATCACTGGTTTTGGTTCTTGTTGTTCTGGATTTCTGGTTCTTTGTTTTGATTGTTCTTTTCTTTCTGTTGTTTGTTGTTTTCATTAGTTTATTGCCTATGTTAGGTTCCACAGGTTTTTAAAGCATTGTGTATATAATGGTCTTCTTGTTGACGGTCTTGTTCTTCAGTTGTCATGTTTGCTCGGTGGTATAATGTTCTGATCACTGACATTTTATGTATGGTAGGTGTTCTGATGCCCATAGTAAATATTGGTCTGTGTGTGTTGGTCTGTATGTGTTTATGTTCAGTGTCCCGTCTTTTTTCTAGTTATTTTCATGTCAATGAACGTTATGCTGCCTTCTATTTCTTCCTCAAAAATAAATGTTATGCTGTCGGTGTGTTGTTAGTCTCCTTCTGTCCTTTTGGTATGATTTCTAGTGTGTCGTTCACGTAGCGTTTCCGTAATTGTATTTGCAGTTGAGGGAACATGGCTTTTTGTTGTAGGTCATCCATGAAGAACTCGCAAAGGCTGGCAGATAACCGACAGAAAAGCGGTCAACAATGGTGAGGATAGAATTGAAACCCTGGGAGACAGGCAAACCTGTGACAAAGTCCAGAGCCAGATGAGACCATGGGCGTGACGGAACCAGTAGGGGACAGAGGAGACCACAAGGTGGCTGATTGGTTGTCTTACTCCTGGCACAGACCTGACAAGCACTAATGTACTCCTTAACGTCCTTGTAGAGTGACGGCCACCAGAACGTTCTCCGCATGAGGGCTAGCGTCCTTCCTACGCCTGGGTGGATGGAGAACTTGGAGGCGTGAGCCCATTTAATCAGGGAGCTGCGAACAGAGGCAGGAACATAGGTGCGGTTAGGAGGCCCCGTATCTGGGTCTGGGTCAGTCTGCTGGGCCTCCAGCACCTTGGTGGTTATGTCCCAGGTGATGGCGCCAACAACGCAAGGGATGGTGGTAGGCTCAACCTCCTTGTCCGAGGCGTATTGTCAGGACAGAGCATCAGGTTCAGTGTTCTTGGTTCCTGGTCGGAAAGAGATAACAAAGTCGAAGCGGGAGAAGAACAGGGACCATCGGGACTGGCGAGGATTGAGTCTCTTGGCCTCCTTTAGATACGCCAAGTTTTTATGATCAGTCCATATAATGATGGGATGGTCTGCCCCCTCCAGCCAATGACGCCACTCCTCCAAGGCCAACTTTATGGCCAGCAACTCGCGGTCTCCCACATCATGCGGAGAAGCGATGGGAGAAAAAAGCACATTATCAGAGGGGTAGAATTGAGACAATACTGCACCTGCACCAGTATCCGAAGCATCCACTTCCAGAGTGAATTGGGCATTGAGGTCAGGTCTGGTGAGGACGGGTGCCTGGGTAAAGCCGTCCTTCAGGGTCTGGAAAGCATTCTCAGCCTCTGGTGTCCATAAGAAAGGTCTGTTAATGGAGGTGAGTTGGGTGAGAGGGGCGGCTATGGAGCTGTAGCTGCGGAAGAATCGGCGGTAGAAATTGGCGAAACCCAGGAACCGTCAGAGCCGGATTAAATAAATGAACTACACTAGGCAGGCTGCATTTTTTTGCCCCCCCCCCCCCCCCCCCCCCCAGTCGATGTTGTTTAATGAACTGAAATCTGAAACTTACCAAAGTTACTAATAAAAGTTCATTCACATTTTACATAGCCTAGTTTTTGGTTACAAATTGGTTGTTTGTATGCCAGAATAAGTCATGTGTTGTATGTTAAATATTCTATCAGACTTTTTTTTGTTATTAATAATTTATATCTCATTACACAGCTGTATTAAATGATAATAAATTATCCTCATCTTATCTATTGGGAGTGTCAATGTTAAGGCAGTAGTACCAGTAAATAACCACTAGGTGTCATTAAACTATGTAAACAGAGCAAATATATTTATCTTATTTGCTCTGTTTACATTTAACCAGTAACTAGCTGTCAATTTTTATTGGGGGACAATGGGGGGTCCTGGTCATTTCAAGGAGGTTCTCAAGAAAACAAAAAATGCAGTGGACAGCTAGTAACTGCATATTACTGCTACTAAACAGCAAAATACTACAACTACTTTGTTTTGAATTAATTAGTCAATTGCAGTGTGCAAATAATATCCTTTAATTGCCATAGCCACACCCCCATGACACAAAACACCCATGACAGAACACATATTTACAAAATAGTATCTACTCTCATACTCTCACCACTTCTGCCCAGTTTCCCCCTCCTGTCTTCTTCTCTGCTCCTCTACTCTCCTGTGTCCTCCTGTCATCTTCTCTGCTCCTCTTAAGTCTCCATTCTCCACTTGTCTTCTCTCCATTCTCCTTAGCTGTGATTTACTGCATCATATGAGTTTATAGTACACAAGAATAGGTTAGTATTTATGCTAACAACAGCAACACAATAGAAAGAGATTCACTTTTCTCACATTACTGACCGCTCTTTTGTCCAGTCTCCTATTGTCTTCTTCTCTGCTCCTCTACTCTCCAGTCTCCTCCTGTCATCTTCTCTGCTCCTCTACTCTCCAGTCTCCTCCTGTCTTCTTCTCTGCTCCTCTACTCTCCAGTCTCCTCCTGTCATCTTCTCTGCTCCTCTACTCTCCAGTCTCCTCCTGTCTTCTTCTCTGCTCCTCTACTCTCCAGTGTCCTCCAGTCTTCTTCTCTGCTCCTCTTCTCTCCAGTCTCCTCCTGTCTTCTTCTCTGCTCCTCTACTCTCCAGTGTCCTCCAGTCTTCTTCTCTGCTCCTCTTCTCTCCAGTCTCCTCCTGTCTTCTTCTCTGCTCCTCTACTCTCCAGTCTCCTCCTGTCATCTTCTCTGCTCCTCTACTCTCCAGCCTCCTCCTGTCATCTTCTCTGCTCCTCTACTCTCCAGTCTCCTCCTGTCATCTTCTCTGCTCCTCTACTCTCCAGTCTCCTCCTGTCTTCTTCTCTGCTCCTCTACTCTCCAGTGTCCTCCAGTCTTCTTCTCTGCTCCTCTTCTCTCCAGTCTCCTCCTGCCTTCTTCTCTGCTCCTCTACTCTCCAGGTCATCCTGTCTTCTTCTCTGCTCCTCTGCCCTCCAGTCTCCTCCAGTCTCCTTCTCTGCTCCTCTACTCTCCAGTGTCCTCCTGTCTTCTTCTCTGCTCCTCTACTCTCCAGGTCATCCTGTCTTCTTCTCTGCTCCTCTGCCCTCCAGTCTCCTCCAGTCTCCTTCTCTGCTCCTCTACTCTCCAGTGTCCTCCTGTCTTCTTCTCTGCTCCTCTACTCTCCAGTGTCCTCCAGTCTTCTTCTCTGCTCCTCTACTCTCCAGTGTCCTCCTGTCTTCTTCTCTGCTTCTCTACTCTCCAGTCTCCTCCTGTCTTCTTCTCTGCTCCTCTACTCTCCAGTCTCCTCCAGTCTTCTTCTCTGCTCCTCTACTCTCCAGTCTCCTCCTGTCTTCTTCTCTGCTCCTCTACTCTCCAGTCTCCTCCTGTCTTCTTCTCTGCTCCTCTACTCTCCAGTCTCCTCCTGTCTTCTTCTCTGCTCCTCTACTCTCCAGTGTCCTCCAGTCTTCTTCTCTGCTTCTCTACTCTCCAGTCTCCTCCAGTCTTCTTCTCTGCTCCTCTTTTCTCCAGCCTCCTCCTGTCATCTTCTCTGCTCCTCTACTCTCCAGTCTCCTCCTGTCATCTTCTCTGCTCCTCTACTCTCTAGTGTCCTCCAGTCTTCTTCTCTGCTCCTCTTCTCTCCAGTCTCCTCCTGTCTTCTTCTCTGCTCCTCTACTCTCCAGTGTCCTCCAGTCTTCTTCTCTGCTCCTCTACTCTCCAGTCTCCTCCTGTCTTCTTCTCTGCTCCTCTACTCTCCAGTGTCCTCCAGTCTTCTTCTCTGCTCCTCTTCTCTCCAGTCTCCTCCTGTAATCTTCTCTGCTCCTCTACTCTCCAGTCTCCTCCTGTCTTCTTCTCTGCTCCTCTACTCTCCAGCCTCCTCCTGTCATCTTCTCTGCTCCTCTACTCTCCAGTCTCCTCCTGTCTTCTTCTCTGCTCCTCTACTCTCCAGTCTCCTCCTGTCTTCTTCTCTGCTCCTCTACTCTCCAGTGTCCTCCAGTCTTCTTCTCTGCTCCTCTACTCTCCAGTCTCCTCCTGTCTTCTTCTCTGCTCCTCTACTCTCCAGTCTCCTCCTGTCTTCTTCTCTGCTCCTCTACTCTCCAGTGTCCTCCTGTCTTCTTCTCTGCTCCTCTACTCTCCAGTCTCCTCCTGTCTTCTTCTCTGCTCCTCTACTCTCCAGTGTCCTCCTGTCATCTTCTCTGCTCCTCTACTCTCCAGTCTCCTCCTGTCATCTTCTCTGCTCCTCTACTCTCCAGCCTCCTCCTGTCTTCTTCTCTGCTCCTCTACTCTCCAGCCTCCTCCTGTCATCTTCTCTGCTCCTCTACTCTCCAGTCTCCTCCTGTCTTCTTCTCTGCTCCTCTACTCTCCAGTGTCCTCCAGTCTTCTTCTCTGCTCCTCTTCTCTCCAGTCTCCTCCAGTCTTCTTCTCTGCTTCTCTACTCTCCAGTCTCCTCCAGTCTTCTTCTCTGCTCCTCTTTTCTCCAGCCTCCTCCTGTCATCTTCTCTGCTCCTCTACTCTCCAGTCTCCTCCTGTCATCTTCTCTGCTCCTCTACTCTCTAGTGTCCTCCAGTCTTCTTCTCTGCTCCTCTTCTCTCCAGTCTCCTCCTGTCTTCTTCTCTGCTCCTCTACTCTCCAGTGTCCTCCAGTCTTCTTCTCTGCTCCTCTACTCTCCAGTCTCCTCCTGTCTTCTTCTCTGCTCCTCTACTCTCCAGTGTCCTCCAGTCTTCTTCTCTGCTCCTCTTCTCTCCAGTCTCCTCCTGTAATCTTCTCTGCTCCTCTACTCTCCAGTCTCCTCCTGTCTTCTTCTCTGCTCCTCTACTCTCCAGCCTCCTCCTGTCATCTTCTCTTCTCCTCTACTCTCCAGTCTCCTCCTGTCTTCTTCTCTGCTCCTCTACTCTCCAGTCTCCTCCTGTCTTCTTCTCTGCTCCTCTACTCTCCAGTGTCCTCCAGTCTTCTTCTCTGCTCCTCTACTCTCCAGTCTCCTCCTGTCTTCTTCTCTGCTCCTCTACTCTCCAGCCTCCTCCTGTCATCTTCTCTGCTCCTCTACTCTCCAGTCTCCTCCAGTCTTCTTCTCTGCTCCTCTTGTCTCCAGTCTCCTCCTGTCTTCTTCTCTGCTCCTCTACTCTCCAGTCTCCTCCTGTCATCTTCTCTGCTCCTCTACTCTCCAGCCTCCTCCTGTCATCTTCTCTGCTCCTCTACTCTCCAGTCTCCTCCTGTCATCTTCTCTGCTCCTCTACTCTCCAGTCTCCTCCTGTCTTCTTCTCTGCTCCTCTACTCTCCAGTGTCCTCCAGTCTTCTTCTCTGCTCCTCTTCTCTCCAGTCTCCTCCTGCCTTCTTCTCTGCTCCTCTACTCTCCAGGTCATCCTGTCTTCTTCTCTGCTCCTCTGCCCTCCAGTCTCCTCCAGTCTCCTTCTCTGCTCCTCTACTCTCCAGTGTCCTCCTGTCTTCTTCTCTGCTCCTCTACTCTCCAGGTCATCCTGTCTTCTTCTCTGCTCCTCTGCCCTCCAGTCTCCTCCAGTCTCCTTCTCTGCTCCTCTACTCTCCAGTGTCCTCCTGTCTTCTTCTCTGCTCCTCTACTCTCCAGTGTCCTCCAGTCTTCTTCTCTGCTCCTCTACTCTCCAGTGTCCTCCTGTCTTCTTCTCTGCTTCTCTACTCTCCAGTCTCCTCCTGTCTTCTTCTCTGCTCCTCTACTCTCCAGTCTCCTCCAGTCTTCTTCTCTGCTCCTCTACTCTCCAGTCTCCTCCTGTCTTCTTCTCTGCTCCTCTACTCTCCAGTCTCCTCCTGTCTTCTTCTCTGCTCCTCTACTCTCCAGTCTCCTCCTGTCTTCTTCTCTGCTCCTCTACTCTCCAGTGTCCTCCAGTCTTCTTCTCTGCTCCTCTACTCTCCAGTGTCCTCCTGTCTTCTTCTCTGCTTCTCTACTCTCCAGTCTCCTCCAGTCTTCTTCTCTGCTCCTCTTTTCTCCAGCCTCCTCCTGTCATCTTCTCTGCTCCTCTACTCTCCAGTGTCCTCCTGTCTTCTTCTCTGCTTCTCTACTCTCCAGTCTCCTCCAGTCTTCTTCTCTGCTTCTCTACTCTCCAGTCTCCTCCAGTCTTCTTCTCTGCTCCTCTTTTCTCCAGCCTCCTCCTGTCATCTTCTCTGCTCCTCTACTCTCCAGTCTCCTCCTGTCATCTTCTCTGCTCCTCTACTCTCTAGTGTCCTCCAGTCTTCTTCTCTGCTCCTCTTCTCTCCAGTCTCCTCCTGTCTTCTTCTCTGCTCCTCTACTCTCCAGTGTCCTCCAGTCTTCTTCTCTGCTCCTCTACTCTCCAGTCTCCTCCTGTCTTCTTCTCTGCTCCTCTACTCTCCAGTGTCCTCCAGTCTTCTTCTCTGCTCCTCTTCTCTCCAGTCTCCTCCTGTAATCTTCTCTGCTCCTCTACTCTCCAGTCTCCTCCTGTCTTCTTCTCTGCTCCTCTACTCTCCAGCCTCCTCCTGTCATCTTCTCTGCTCCTCTACTCTCCAGTCTCCTCCTGTCTTCTTCTCTGCTCCTCTACTCTCCAGTCTCCTCCTGTCTTCTTCTCTGCTCCTCTACTCTCCAGTGTCCTCCAGTCTTCTTCTCTGCTCCTCTACTCTCCAGTCTCCTCCTGTCTTCTTCTCTGCTCCTCTACTCTCCAGTCTCCTCCTGTCTTCTTCTCTGCTCCTCTACTCTCCAGTGTCCTCCAGTCTTCTTCTCTGCTCCTCTACTCTCCAGTGTCCTCCTGTCTTCTTCTCTGCTCCTCTACTCTCCAGTCTCCTCCAGTCTTCTTCTCTGCTCCTCTTTTCTCCAGCCTCCTCCTGTCATCTTCTCTGCTCCTCTACTCTCCAGTGTCCTCCTGTCTTCTTCTCTGCTTCTCTACTCTCCAGTCTCCTCCAGTCTTCTTCTCTGCTTCTCTACTCTCCAGTCTCCTCCAGTCTTCTTCTCTGCTCCTCTTTTCTCCAGCCTCCTCCTGTCATCTTCTCTGCTCCTCTACTCTCCAGTCTCCTCCTGTCATCTTCTCTGCTCCTCTACTCTCTAGTGTCCTCCAGTCTTCTTCTCTGCTCCTCTTCTCTCCAGTCTCCTCCTGTCTTCTTCTCTGCTCCTCTACTCTCCAGTGTCCTCCAGTCTTCTTCTCTGCTCCTCTACTCTCCAGTCTCCTCCTGTCTTCTTCTCTGCTCCTCTACTCTCCAGTGTCCTCCAGTCTTCTTCTCTGCTCCTCTTCTCTCCAGTCTCCTCCTGTAATCTTCTCTGCTCCTCTACTCTCCAGTCTCCTCCTGTCTTCTTCTCTGCTCCTCTACTCTCCAGCCTCCTCCTGTCATCTTCTCTGCTCCTCTACTCTCCAGTCTCCTCCTGTCTTCTTCTCTGCTCCTCTACTCTCCAGTCTCCTCCTGTCTTCTTCTCTGCTCCTCTACTCTCCAGTGTCCTCCAGTCTTCTTCTCTGCTCCTCTACTCTCCAGTCTCCTCCTGTCTTCTTCTCTGCTCCTCTACTCTCCAGTCTCCTCCTGTCTTCTTCTCTGCTCCTCTACTCTCCAGTGTCCTCCTGTCTTCTTCTCTGCTCCTCTACTCTCCAGTCTCCTCCTGTCTTCTTCTCTGCTCCTCTACTCTCCAGTGTCCTCCTGTCATCTTCTCTGCTCCTCTACTCTCCAGTCTCCTCCTGTCATCTTCTCTGCTCCTCTACTCTCCAGCCTCCTCCTGTCTTCTTCTCTGCTCCTCTACTCTCCAGCCTCCTCCTGTCATCTTCTCTGCTCCTCTACTCTCCAGTCTCCTCCTGTCATCTTCTCTGCTCCTCTACTCTCCAGTGTCCTCCAGTCTTCTTCTCTGCTCCTCTTCTCTCCAGTCTCCTCCTGTCTTCTTCTCTGCTCCTCTACTCTCCAGTGTCCTCCAGTCTTCTTCTCTGCTCCTCTACTCTCCAGTCTCCTCCTGTCTTCTTCTCTGCTCCTGTACTCTCCAGTGTCCTCCAGTCTTCTTCTCTGCTCCTCTTCTCTCCAGTCTCCTCCTGTAATCTTCTCTGCTCCTCTACTCTCCAGTCTCCTCCTGTCTTCTTCTCTGCTCCTCTACTCTCCAGCCTCCTCCTGTCATCTTCTCTGCTCCTCTACTCTCCAGTCTCCTCCTGTCTTCTTCTCTGCTCCTCTACTCTCCAGTCTCCTCCTGTCTTCTTCTCTGCTCCTCTACTCTCCAGTGTCCTCCAGTCTTCTTCTCTGCTCCTCTACTCTCCAGTCTCCTCCTGTCTTCTTCTCTGCTCCTCTACTCTCCAGTCTCCTCCTGGCTTCTTCTCTGCTCCTCTACTCTCCAGTGTCCTCCTGTCTTCTTCTCTGCTCCTCTACTCTCCAGTCTCCTCCTGTCTTCTTCTCTGCTCCTCTACTCTCCAGTGTCCTCCTGTCATCTTCTCTGCTCCTCTACTCTCCAGTCTCCTCCTGTCATCTTCTCTGCTCCTCTACTCTCCAGCCTCCTCCTGTCTTCTTCTCTGCTCCTCTACTCTCCAGCCTCCTCCTGTCATCTTCTCTGCTCCTCTACTCTCCAGTCTCCTCCTGTCTTCTTCTCTGCTCCTCTACTCTCCAGTGTCCTCCAGTCTTCTTCTCTGCTTCTCTACTCTCCAGCCTCCTCCTGTCATCTTCTCTGCTCCTCTACTCTCCAGTCTCCTCCTGTCTTCTTCTCTGCTCCTCTACTCTCCAGTCTCCTCCTGTCTTCTTCTCTGCTCCTCTACTCTCCAGTGTCCTCCAGTCTTCTTCTCTGCTCCTCTACTCTCCAGTCTCCTCCTGTCTTCTTCTCTGCTCCTCTACTCTCCAGTCTCCTCCTGTCTTCTTCTCTGCTCCTCTACTCTCCAGTGTCCTCCTGTCTTCTTCTCTGCTCCTCTACTCTCCAGTCTCCTCCTGTCTTCTTCTCTGCTCCTCTACTCTCCAGTGTCCTCCTGTCATCTTCTCTGCTCCTCTACTCTCCAGTCTCCTCCTGTCATCTTCTCTGCTCCTCTACTCTCCAGCCTCCTCCTGTCTTCTTCTCTGCTCCTCTACTCTCCAGTCTCCTCCTGTCTTCTTCTCTGCTCCTCTACTCTCCAGTGTCCTCCAGTCTTCTTCTCTGCTCCTCTACTCTCCAGTCTCCTCCTGTCATCTTCTCTGCTCCTCTACTCTCCAGTCTCCTCCTGTCTTCTTCTCTGCTCCTCTACTCTCCAGTGTCCTCCAGTCTTCTTCTCTGCTTCTCTACTCTCCAGTCTCCTCCTGTCTTCTTCTCTGCTTCTCTACTCTCCAGTGTCCTCCAGTCTTCTTCTCTGCTCCTCTACTCTCCAGTGTCCTCCAGTCTTCTTCTCTGCTCCTCTACTCTCCAGTGTCCTCCTGTCTTCTTCTCTGCTCCTCTACTCTCCAGTCTCCTCCTGTCATCTTCTCTGCTCCTCTACTCTCCTGTGTCCTCCTGTCTTCTTCTCTGCTCCTCTTCTCTCCAGTCTCCTCCTGTCATCTTCTCTGCTCCTCTACTCTCCAGTCTCCTCCTGTCTTCTTCTCTGCTCCTCAACTCTCCAGTGTCCTCCAGTCTTCTTCTCTGCTTCTCTACTCTCCAGCCTCCTCCTGTCATCTTCTCTGCTCCTCTACTCTCCAGTGTCCTCCTGTCATCTTCTCTGCTCCTCTACTCTCCAGCCTCCTCCTGTCTTCTTCTCTGCTCCTCTACTCTCCAGTGTCCTCCAGTCTTCTTCTCTGCTCCTCTACTCTCCAGTGTCCTCCAGTCTTCTTCTCTGCTTCTCTACTCTCCAGCCTCCTCCTGTCATCTTCTCTGCTCCTCTACTCTCCAGTGTCCTCCAGTCTTCTTCTCTGCTCCTCTACTCTCCAGTGTCCTCCAGTCTTCTTCTCTGCTCCTCTACTCTCCAGTGTCCTCCTGTCTTCTTCTCTGCTCCTCTACTCTCCAGTGTCCTCCAGTCTTCTTCTCTGCTCCTCTACTCTCCAGTGTCCTCCTGTCTTCTTCTCTGCTCCTCTACTCTCCAGTGTCCTCCAGTCTTCTTCTCTGCTCCTCTACTCTCCAGTGTCCTCATGTCTTCTTCTCTGCTTCTCTACTCTCCAGTCTCCTCCTGTCTTCTTCTCTGCTCCTCTACTCTCCAGTGTCCTCCAGTCTTCTTCTCTGCTCCTCTACTCTCCAGTGTCCTCCTGTCTTCTTCTCTGCTCCTCTACTCTCCAGTGTCCTCATGTCTTCTTCTCTGCTTCTTTACTCTCCAGTCTCCTCCTGTCTTCTTCTCTGCTCCTCTACTCTCCAGTGTCCTCCAGTCTTCTTCTCTGCTTCTCTACTCTCCAGTGTCCACCTGTCTTCTTCTCTGCTTCTCTACTCTCCAGTGTCCTCCTGTCTTCTTCTCTGCTCCTCTTTTCTCCAGCCTCCTCCTGTCATCTTCTCTGCTCCTCTACTCTCCAGTCTCCTCCTGTCATCTTCTCTGCTCCTCTACTCTCCAGTCTCCTCCTGTCATCTTCTCTGCTCCTCTTCTCTCCAGTCTCCTCCTGTCATCTTCTCTGCTCCTCTACTCTCCAGTCTCCTCCTGTCATCTTCTCTGCTCCTCTACTCTCCAGTCTCCTCCTGTCTTCTTCTCTGCTCCTCTACTCTCCAGTGTTCTCCAGTCTTCTTCTCTGCTCCTCTTCTCTCCAGTCTCCTCCTGTCATCTTCTCTGCTCCTCTACTCTCCAGCCTCCTCCTGTCATCTTCTCTGCTCCTCTACTCTCCAGTCTCCTCCTGTCATCTTCTCTGCTCCTCTACTCTCCAGTCTCCTCCTGTCTTCTTCTCTGCTCCTCTACTCTCCAGTGTCCTCCAGTCTTCTTCTCTGCTCCTCTACTCGCCAGTGTCCTCCAGTCTTCTTCTCTGCTCCTCTTCTCTCCAGTCTCCTCCTGTCTTCTTCTCTGCTCCTCTACTCTCCAGTGTCCTCCAGTCTTCTTCTCTGCTCCTCTTCTCTCCAGTCTCCTCCTGTCTTCTTCTCTGCTCCTCTACTCTCCAGTCTCCTCCTGTCTTCTTCTCTGCTCCTCTACTCTCCAGTCTCCTCCTGTCATCTTCTCTGCTCCTCTACTCTCCAGCCTCCTCCTGTCATCTTCTCTGCTCCTCTACTCTCCAGTCTCCTCCTGTCATCTTCTCTGCTCCTCTACTCTCCAGTCTCCTCCTGTCTTCTTCTCTGCTCCTCTACTCTCCAGTGTCCTCCAGTCTTCTTCTCTGCTCCTCTTCTCTCCAGTCTCCTCCTGTCTTCTTCTCTGCTCCTCTACTCTCCAGGTCATCCTGTCTTCTTCTCTGCTCCTCTGCCCTCCAGTCTCCTCCAGTCTCCTTCTCTGCTCCTCTACTCTCCAGTGTCCTCCTGTCTTCTTCTCTGCTCCTCTACTCTCCAGTGTCCTCCAGTCTTCTTCTCTGCTCCTCTACTCTCCTGTCTCCTCCTGTCTTCTTCTCTGCTCCTCTACTCTCCAGTCTCCTCCTGTCTTCTTCTCTGCTCCTCTACTCTCCAGTCTCCTCCTGTCTTCTTCTCTGCTCCTCTACTCTCCAGTGTCCTCCAGTCTTCTTCTCTGCTCCTCTACTCTCCAGTGTCCTCCTGTCTTCTTCTCTGCTTCTCTACTCTCCAGTCTCCTCCAGTCTTCTTCTCTGCTCCTCTACTCTCCAGTGTCCTCCTGTCTTCTTCTCTGCTCCTCTTTTCTCCAGCCTCCTCCTGTCATCTTCTCTGCTCCTCTACTCTCCAGTGTCCTCCAGTCTTCTTCTCTGCTCCTCTTCTCTCCAGTCTCCTCCTGTCTTCTTCTCTGCTCCTCTACTCTCCAGTGTCCTCCAGTCTTCTTCTCTGCTCCTCTACTCTCCAGTCTCCTCCTGTCTTCTTCTCTGCTCCTCTACTCTCCAGTGTCCTCCAGTCTTCTTCTCTGCTCCTCTTCTCTCCAGTCTCCTCCTGTCATCTTCTCTGCTCCTCTACTCTCCAGTCTCCTCCTGTCTTCTTCTCTGCTCCTCTACTCTCCAGTGTCCTCCAGTCTTCTTCTCTGCTTCTCTACTCTCCAGCCTCCTCCTGTCATCTTCTCTGCTCCTCTACTCTCCAGTCTCCTCCTGTCTTCTTCTCTGCTCCTCTACTCTCCAGTGTCCTCCTGTCATCTTCTCTGCTCCTCTACTCTCCAGTCTCCTCCTGTCATCTTCTCTGCTCCTCTACTCTCCAGCCTCCTCCTGTCTTCTTCTCTGCTCCTCTACTCTCCAGTCTCCTCCTGTCTTCTTCTCTGCTCCTCTACTCTCCAGTGTCCTCCAGTCTTCTTCTCTGCTCCTCTACTCTCCAGTCTCCTCCTGTCATCTTCTCTGCTCCTCTACTCTCCAGTCTCCTCCTGTCTTCTTCTCTGCTCCTCTACTCTCCAGTGTCCTCCAGTCTTCTTCTCTGCTTCTCTACTCTCCAGTCTCCTCCTGTCTTCTTCTCTGCTTCTCTACTCTCCAGTGTCCTCCAGTCTTCTTCTCTGCTCCTCTACTCTCCAGTGTCCTCCAGTCTTCTTCTCTGTTCCTCTACTCTCCAGTGTCCTCCTGTCTTCTTCTCTGCTCCTCTACTCTCCAGTCTCCTCCTGTCATCTTCTCTGCTCCTCTACTCTCCTGTGTCCTCCTGTCTTCTTCTCTGCTCCTCTTCTCTCCAGTCTCCTCCTGTCATCTTCTCTGCTCCTCTACTCTCCAGTCTCCTCCTGTCTTCTTCTCTGCTCCTATACTCTCCAGTGTCCTCCAGTCTTCTTCTCTGCTTCTCTACTCTCCAGCCTCCTCCTGTCATCTTCTCTGCTCCTCTACTCTCCAGTGTCCTCCTGTCATCTTCTCTGCTCCTCTACTCTCCAGTGTCCTCCTGTCTTCTTCTCTGCTCCTCTACTCTCCAGCCTCCTCCTGTCTTCTTCTCTGCTCCTCTACTCTCCAGTGTCCTCCAGTCTTCTTCTCTGCTCCTCTACTCTCCAGTGTCCTCCAGTCTTCTTCTCTGCTTCTCTACTCTCCAGCCTCCTCCTGTCATCTTCTCTGCTCCTCTACTCTCCAGTGTCCTCCAGTCTTCTTCTCTGCTCCTCTACTCTCCAGTGTCCTCCAGTCTTCTTCTCTGCTCCTCTACTCTCCAGTGTCCTCCAGTCTTCTTCTCTGCTCCTCTACTCTCCAGTGTCCTCCAGTCTTCTTCTCTGCTCCTCTACTCTCCAGTGTCCTCCTGTCTTCTTCTCTGCTCCTCTACTCTCCAGTGTCCTCCAGTCTTCTTCTCTGCTCCTCTACTCTCCAGTGTCCTCATGTCTTCTTCTCTGCTTCTCTACTCTCCAGTCTCCTCCTGTCTTCTTCTCTGGTCCTCTACTCTCCAGTGTCCTCCAGTCTTCTTCTCTGCTCCTCTACTCTCCAGTGTCCTCCTGTCTTCTTCTCTGCTCCTCTACTCTCCAGTGTCCTCATGTCTTCTTCTCTGCTTCTCTACTCTCCAGTCTCCTCCTGTCTTCTTCTCTGCTCCTCTACTCTCCAGTGTCCTCCAGTCTTCTTCTCTGCTTCTCTACTCTCCAGTGTCCTCCTGTCTTCTTCTCTGCTTCTCTACTCTCCAGTGTCCTCCTGTCTTCTTCTCTGCTCCTCTTTTCTCCAGCCTCCTCCTGTCATCTTCTCTGCTCCTCTACTCTCCAGTCTCCTCCTGTCATCTTCTCTGCTCCTCTACTCTCCAGTCTCCTCCTGTCATCTTCTCTGCTCCTCTACTCTCTAGTGTCCTCCAGTCTTCTTCTCTGCTCCTCTTCTCTCCAGTCTCCTCCTGTCATCTTCTCTGCTCCTCTACTCTCCAGCCTCCTCCTGTCATCTTCTCTGCTCCTCTACTCTCCAGTCTCCTCCTGTCATCTTCTCTGCTCCTCTACTCTCCAGTCTCCTCCTGTCTTCTTCTCTGCTCCTCTACTCTCCAGTGTCCTCCAGTCTTCTTCTCTGCTCCTCTACTCTCCAGTCTCCTCCTGTCTTCTTCTCTGCTCCTCTACTCTCCAGTGTCCTCCAGTCTTCTTCTCTGCTCCTCTTCTCTCCAGTCTCCTCCTGTCATCTTCTCTGCTCCTCTACTCTCCAGTCTCCTCCAGTCTTCTTCTCTGCTTCTCTACTCTCCAGCCTCCTCCTGTCATCTTCTCTGCTCCTCTACTCTCCAGTCTCCTCCTGTCTTCTTCTCTGCTTCTCTACTCTCCAGTCTCCTCCTGTCATCTTCTCTGCTCCTCTACTCTCCAGTCTCCTCCTGTCATCTTCTCTGCTCCTCTACTCTCCAGTCTCCTCCTGTCTTCTTCTCTGCTCCTCTACTCTCCAGTGTCCTCCAGTCTTCTTCTCTGCTCCTCTACTCTCCAGTCTCCTCCTGTCTTCTTCTCTGCTCCTCTACTCTCCAGTGTCCTCCAGTCTTCTTCTCTGCTCCTCTTCTCTCCAGTCTCCTCCTGTCATCTTCTCTGCTCCTCTACTCTCCAGCCTCCTCCTGTCTTCTTCTCTGCTTCTCTACTCTCCAGTCTCCTCCTGTCATCTTCTCTGCTCCTCTACTCTCCAGTCTCCTCCTGTCATCTTCTCTGCTCCTCTACTCTCTAGTGTCCTCCAGTCTTCTTCTCTGCTCCTCTTCTCTCCAGTCTCCTCCTGTCATCTTCTCTGCTCCTCTACTCTCCAGCCTCCTCCTGTCATCTTCTCTGCTCCTCTACTCTCCAGTCTCCTCCTGTCATCTTCTCTGCTCCTCTACTCTCCAGTCTCCTCCTGTCTTCTTCTCTGCTCCTCTACTCTCCAGTGTCCTCCAGTCTTCTTCTCTGCTCCTCTACTCTCCAGTCTCCTCCTGTCTTCTTCTCTGCTCCTCTACTCTCCAGTGTCCTCCAGTCTTCTTCTCTGCTTCTCTACTCTCCAGTCTCCTCCTGTCTTCTTCTCTGCTTCTCTACTCTCCAGTGTCCTCCAGTCTTCTTCTCTGCTCCTCTACTCTCCAGTCTCCTCCTGTCTTCTTCTCTGCTCCTCTACTCTCCAGTGTCCTCCAGTCTTCTTCTCTGCTCCTCTACTCTCCAGTCTCCTCCTGTCTTCTTCTCTGCTCCTCTACTCTCCAGTGTCCTCCAGTCTTCTTCTCTGCTCCTCTACTCTCCAGTGTCCTCCAGTCTTCTTCTCTGCTTCTCTACTCTCCAGCCTCCTCCTGTCATCTTCTCTGCTCCTCTACTCTCCAGTGTCCTCCAGTCTTCTTCTCTGCTCCTCTACTCTCCAGTGTCCTCCAGTCTTCTTCTCTGCTCCTCTACTCTCCAGTGTCCTCCAGTCTTCTTCTCTGCTCCTCTACTCTCCAGTGTCCTCCAGTCTTCTTCTCTGCTCCTCTACTCTCCAGTGTCCTCCAGTCTTCTTCTCTGCTCCTCTACTCTCCAGTGTCCTCCAGTCTTCTTCTCTGCTCCTCTACTCTCCAGTGTCCTCCAGTCTTCTTCTCTGCTCCTCTACTCTCCAGTGTCCTCCTGTCTTCTTCTCTGCTCCTCTACTCTCCAGTGTCCTCCAGTCTTCTTCTCTGCTCCTCTACTCTCCAGTGTCCTCATGTCTTCTTCTCTGCTTCTCTACTCTCCAGTCTCCTCCTGTCTTCTTCTCTGCTCCTCTACTCTCCAGTGTCCTCCAGTCTTCTTCTCTGCTCCTCTACTCTCCAGTGTCCTCCTGTCTTCTTCTCTGCTCCTCTACTCTCCAGTGTCCTCATGTCTTCTTCTCTGCTTCTCTACTCTCCAGTCTCCTCCTGTCTTCTTCTCTGCTCCTCTACTCTCCAGTGTCCTCCAGTCTTCTTCTCTGCTTCTCTACTCTCCAGTGTCCTCCTGTCTTCTTCTCTGCTTCTCTACTCTCCAGTGTCCTCCTGTCTTCTTCTCTGCTCCTCTTTTCTCCAGCCTCCTCCTGTCATCTTCTCTGCTCCTCTACTCTCCAGTCTCCTCCTGTCATCTTCTCTGCTCCTCTACTCTCCAGTCTCCTCCTGTCATCTTCTCTGCTCCTCTACTCTCTAGTGTCCTCCAGTCTTCTTCTCTGCTCCTCTTCTCTCCAGTCTCCTCCTGTCATCTTCTCTGCTCCTCTACTCTCCAGCCTCCTCCTGTCATCTTCTCTGCTCCTCTACTCTCCAGTCTCCTCCTGTCATCTTCTCTGCTCCTCTACTCTCCAGTCTCCTCCTGTCTTCTTCTCTGCTCCTCTACTCTCCAGTGTCCTCCAGTCTTCTTCTCTGCTCCTCTACTCTCCAGTCTCCTCCTGTCTTCTTCTCTGCTCCTCTACTCTCCAGTGTCCTCCAGTCTTCTTCTCTGCTCCTCTTCTCTCCAGTCTCCTCCTGTCATCTTCTCTGCTCCTCTACTCTCCAGTCTCCTCCAGTCTTCTTCTCTGCTTCTCTACTCTCCAGCCTCCTCCTGTCATCTTCTCTGCTCCTCTACTCTCCAGTCTCCTCCTGTCTTCTTCTCTGCTTCTCTACTCTCCAGTCTCCTCCTGTCATCTTCTCTGCTCCTCTACTCTCCAGTCTCCTCCTGTCATCTTCTCTGCTCCTCTACTCTCCAGTCTCCTCCTGTCTTCTTCTCTGCTCCTCTACTCTCCAGTGTCCTCCAGTCTTCTTCTCTGCTCCTCTACTCTCCAGTCTCCTCCTGTCTTCTTCTCTGCTCCTCTACTCTCCAGTGTCCTCCAGTCTTCTTCTCTGCTCCTCTTCTCTCCAGTCTCCTCCTGTCATCTTCTCTGCTCCTCTACTCTCCAGCCTCCTCCTGTCTTCTTCTCTGCTTCTCTACTCTCCAGTCTCCTCCTGTCATCTTCTCTGCTCCTCTACTCTCCAGTCTCCTCCTGTCATCTTCTCTGCTCCTCTACTCTCTAGTGTCCTCCAGTCTTCTTCTCTGCTCCTCTTCTCTCCAGTCTCCTCCTGTCATCTTCTCTGCTCCTCTACTCTCCAGCCTCCTCCTGTCATCTTCTCTGCTCCTCTACTCTCCAGTCTCCTCCTGACTTCTTCTCTGCTCCTCTACTCTCCAGCCTCCTCCTGTCATCTTCTCTGCTCCTCTACTCTCCAGCCTCCTCCTGTCATCTTCTCTGCTCCTCTACTCTCCAGTCTCCTCCTGTCTTCTTCTCTGCTCCTCTACTCTCCAGTGTCCTCCAGTCTTCTTCTCTGCTCCTCTACTCTCCAGTCTCCTCCTGTCTTCTTCTCTGCTCCTCTACTCTCCAGTGTCCTCCAGTCTTCTTCTCTGCTTCTCTACTCTCCAGTCTCCTCCTGTCTTCTTCTCTGCTTCTCTACTCTCCAGTGTCCTCCAGTCTTCTTCTCTGCTCCTCTACTCTCCAGTCTCCTCCTGTCTTCTTCTCTGCTCCTCTACTCTCCAGTGTCCTCCAGTCTTCTTCTCTGCTCCTCTACTATCCAGTCTCCTCCTGTCTTCTTCTCTGCTCCTCTACTCTCCAGTGTCCTCCAGTCTTCTTCTCTGCTTCTCTACTCTCCAGCCTCCTCCTGTCATCTTCTCTGCTCCTCTACTCTCCAGTCTCCTCCTGTCTCCTTCTCTGCTCCTCTACTCTCCAGTCTCCTCCTGTCTTCTTCTCTGCTCCTCTACTCTCCAGTGTCCTCCAGTCTTCTTCTCTGCTCCTCTACTCTCCAGTGTCCTCCTGTCTTCTTCTCTGCTCCTCTACTCTCCAGTCTCCTCCTGTCATCTTCTCTGCTCCTCTACTCTCCAGTGTCCTCCTGTCTTCTTCTCTGCTCCTCTACTCTCCAGCCTCCTCCTGTCTTCTTCTCTGCTCCTCTACTCTCCAGTGTCCTCCAGTCTTCTTCTCTGCTCCTCTACTCTCCAGTGTCCTCCAGTCTTCTTCTCTGCTTCTCTACTCTCCAGCCTCCTCCAGTCTTCTTCTCTGCTCCTCTACTCTCCAGTGTCCTCCAGTCTTCTTCTCTGCTCCTCTTCTCTCCAGTCTCCTCCTGTCTTCTTCTCTGCTCCTCTACTCTCCAGTGTCCTCCAGTCTTCTTCTCTGCTTCTCTACTCTCCAGTGTCCTCCTGTCATCTTCTCTGCTCCTCTACTGTCCAGTCTCCTCCTGTCATCTTCTCTGCTCCTCTTTTCTCCAGCCTCCTCCTGTCATCTTCTCTGCTCCTATACTCTCCAGTCTCCTCCTGTCATCTTCTCTGCTCCTCTTCTCTCCAGTCTCCTCCTGTCATCTTCTCTGCTCCTCTACTCTCCAGTGTCCTCCAGTCTTCTTCTCTGCTCCTCTTCTCTCCAGTGTCCTCCAGTCTTCTTCTCTGCTCCTCTTCTCTCCAGTCTCCTCCTGTCTTCTTCTCTGCTCCTCTACTCTCCAGTGTCCTCCAGTCTTCTTCTCTGCTCCTCTTCTCTCCAGTCTCCTCCTGTCATCTTCTCTGCTCCTCTACTCTCCAGCCTCCTCCTGTCTTCTTCTCTGCTTCTCTACTCTCCAGTCTCCTCCTGTCATCTTCTCTGCTCCTCTACTCTCCAGTCTCCTCCTGTCATCTTCTCTGCTCCTCTACTCTCTAGTGTCCTCCAGTCTTCTTCTCTGCTCCTCTTCTCTCCAGTCTCCTCCTGTCATCTTCTCTGCTCCTCTACTCTCCAGCCTCCTCCTGTCATCTTCTCTGCTCCTCTACTCTCCAGTCTCCTCCTGACTTCTTCTCTGCTCCTCTACTCTCCAGCCTCCTCCTGTCATCTTCTCTGCTCCTCTACTCTCCAGCCTCCTCCTGTCATCTTCTCTGCTCCTCTACTCTCCAGTCTCCTCCTGTCTTCTTCTCTGCTCCTCTACTCTCCAGTCTCCTCCTGTCTTCTTCTCTGCTTCTCTACTCTCCAGCCCCCTCCTGTCTTCTTCTCTGCTTCTCTACTCTCCAGTGTCCTCCTGTCTTCTTCTCTGCTCCTCTACTCTCCAGTCTCCTCCTGTCATCTTCTCTGCTCCTCTACTCTCCAGTCTCCTCCTGTCATCTTCTCTGCTCCTCTACTCTCCAGTGTCCTCCTGTCTTCTTCTCTGCTCCTCTACTCTCCAGTGTCCTCCTGTCTTCTTCTCTGCTCCTCTACTCTCCAGTGTCCTCCTGTCTTCTTCTCTGCTCCTCTACTCTCCAGTCTCCTCCTGTCTTCTTCTCTGCTCCTCTACTCTCCAGTCTCCTCCTGTCATCTTCTCTGCTCCTCTACTCTCCAGTCTCCTCCTGTCATCTTCTCTGCTCCTCTACTCTCCAGTCTCCTCCTGTCATCTTCTCTGCTCCTCTACTCTCCAGTGTCCTCCTGTCTTCTTCTCTGCTCCTCTACTCTCCAGTGTCCTCCTGTCTTCTTCTCTGCTCCTCTACTCTCCAGTGTCCTCCTGTCATCTTCTCTGCTCCTCTTAAGTCTCCATTCTCCACAGCTGTGATTTACTGCAACATATGAACAGCAGAAATATGTCTCGACGGCTTAATCATAATCTTGTGCTGAAATAATAAAATGTATACAAAAGACAGCTGTTTCAGATATGAATATACTTGGTTTGTTTCTCATATTTCATTTAATTATAGTAGAACATATAGCCCAATATTATACATTTAATTTATACTGTATGCATCTTACATTTGATTTTCATATTCACTTTACTTATTCAAAAAAAAACTTACATTTACAGATGCTTTCTCCTTAGTTTTGATGTGGTGAAGTCCTCGATGATGTCTTGAAAATCCAGTGCAGTTGTGAATCCATTTTCAATTGCTAACAGAGCAAAGGCATTCAGTTTTTTTCCTGTGACTGTTGCTCTCCGATGTGTTTTTACTCGTTTCAACACAGAAAATGATCTTTCTCCTGAACAGTTTGCAATCGGTAATGTCAGATACATGCGAAGGCAAATGTCCACATTAGGAAAAGCATCCCTCAAGCCTAGCTCTAGAAATTTCTTGTACATGGCCATGACTGATTCTTCATCTTTTACCATTGACATGAACTGACCAAACTCTGCTGTAAAGTCCTCCTCAAGATCCTGGGGGTATATTTTCTTCAACATTTCTGTGGCTGCACGGATTTGTTCAATGTTCATTGATTTCCTTTTAGTAAGGAAACCAAATTTCTCCTCCACATTTTTGTATGCATCTTTGCGTTTTTTCAATTCTTGTGACAAGCAGTCACAGATGACATAATGGGTGTCAATCAAGAACGCTTCACGGCCGGAGCGCCGCACCTCTGGACCTGCAGACTCATCAAACATAACTTTCTTTACTCGTCTCCTTTGGCTATCTGCTTTGTATCCCTCTGTCGCTGTGAGAGTCTTGGCCTCTGCTTCATAGACATCAAAATCATTTCTGGCCTGTCCTATGTATTCTATGAGTGAACTGTACAGAATAGGAACAGTACATACATCAATGTGTACCTGTTGCAATGCTTTGCTGGTTACATTGATTCTTCTCAGCAGTTCATCCCACAGCACTGTCATAACTGCAGTTTCAAGGGTTTCCATCACTGTTATTAATTGACTTGCCTCATATTGAGCAGCTCTGGGGGTTCCATGGTCAACTTTGATTTCATTCAAAGCATCCTGTACAGCTTTGTAGCCAAATCTCAGAGCTTTTGTTGCATCAGCTCTTGCAGACCATCTTGTGCTGGAAAGGCTCTTCAGTGTCAGACCTTGCTCACATTTTGTCAGATGGGCTGTTAAAATCTCCCACCGCCGACTTGAAGCTGAGAAGAAGTTGTAGAGATTTTGAATGAAGCCAAAAAATGAAACAGCTTCAATGCAACATTCTGCAGCACATGCACCAACTAAATTAAGAGAATGTGCAGAACATGGTATGAAGTCAGCATTAGGATTTTTATTTTTTATTCTTGCTTGGAGACCAGAATATTTCCCTGCCATGTTACTCGCATTGTCGTAGCTCTGCCCACGACAGTCCATCAAATCAATGTCCAGTTCATTTAATTCAAATTTGAGTGTTTCCTCCATGTGTTCTGCAGTGTGACCATGTAGAGGTATGAACTCCAAAAATCTCTCAACAGGCTCACCACTTTTCTTCAGGACATATCGAATTATCAGAGTAAGCTGATCAACATGTGTGATGTCAGGTGTTGAGTCCACAATGATGGAGAAATACTTGCCATCTTTTACTTCTTTTACAATGGCACGCAGAACTTTCTTAGCCATCAGCTGAATAAACTCATCACAAACTGTAGAGGACAGGTAACTGGTATGTCCCCTGCCCTTGTTACTGAGAACCAAGAAAACACTGGAGTAATGGTGGCAGAGTCTTACTGTGTGAAGTGGGGTTCTGAGCTGGAGAGGGAGGCAAGTCAGGTCTGAGCTGGAGATGGTCTGGTGGAGAGGAGTAGCAGGCAGGAGTAATCCAGGACAGGTGAGAGGTGGAGAGCGGGAGACCAGAGGAGTTGAGAGGCGTTGGGAAATAAATCCACTTCAGACAGCAGGAAGCTGAGGTAAGAATCCAGGGCTGGCACTGGAGCAGACAAGGAGAATAAAAACTGAGCACAGGGGAGGAAAAACACGAGGCTAGATCCAAACAGAAACGAGGAGAGCAAGAGTACCCAACAATAGAGTATCAACCGGTGCTGAAGTGTGGCAACACCGCTCCTTATATCCTCTGGCCTGGCTGAATGGTAATCAGCTGCGGCTCTCCAACCTGCTCACCTGCAAACACTTAAGAGCACAGCAGCAGAGAAAAGCAGAGCCATGACACAGAGCCATGCGACTTCAGCGCTAGCACTGGGAGCTAGCTCCAGGGAAAGGCCTCAGCCTAGGCCTCACATAAATAGATGTTCGGCCATTTCGACTCTCTAAACTTCGCTGTGCCCTCTGTGTGTTCGTGTTTGGATGTGTAGAGTCGGAGAAGTCATTTGTCCACAGCCTGCCTCAGCAATATCAGAGGTCAACAGACACTCAAGTGTCCAGCAGGTTTCTTCTGGCAGGAATGCTGTGTGCTCCCTCATACCAAAACACGATCCTGTTTAACTTTTAACTTCATCAGAAGAATCTCCCACGTTTACATGGAGCTGCAAACTCAAGGTCTCAAGGAGACTCTTTTCTCTTCTAATAAAATTATTCTAATTCTGTTTCATAAGATGATTTCTTTACAGTTTAAGAACATTTAAATGAAACAATGAATGTTTTATCTAAGGTGTTTTAATGATGTCTTAACTGCATCACAGTAATGAATGAATCATCATAGATGTTTATTATTTCATTACTTATTTCAGATCTTAAATACACCAAATGAGTCTACTTGTAGAATTTAATAATGATTTATTATCAGTATATTATACACATTATTATTACTATATTAACAAATCACAGTTTAATAGATTTACTTCACATTAAGTGAAAGAGGCCTCTTCTAAGTTTGAGAAGGGAGTGGTGTCCGAGGATCTTGGTAAACGCCCATTTCACACATTAGATTCTGATTTGTCTAAATCTATAAACAACAATTAATATAAGAAGGGACACTTCTTTTAAAAGTCTCTTCCAGCCAGCTGCCTAGTTCGGCCATCTGGGTCAGTAAACATATGAACCATCCTTTTCAATGTCAGACTTTCTTTGCAAAACTGCATCAGAGAAACAACTCTTCAGACGTGAAACGTCTCACCAGCAGACCCAGAGGTTATCTCTGACCAGCTGATGCAGATTCAGAGGAATACGGCCTTTGACATCTACGTAGAAGTCAAACTTCTCACATGCCGAGAATACTTTGTGGCCAGCAGGATCGCTGAGAAGCCTCATCACAAGGGTACCATAAAACACACCTGCTGCTGGATGGTTTGAGTAATTTGATCATTTGTTAACCTAAGTAAACATTCATCTAGACTTATTTTACAACCCAGACATCACAATTTTCTAAAACACTTAATTAGGTTTTTTAAATAACATCTAAGCTCATATTTCATCCTCGCTCATTCAGTCCACTGTCATGGTCTGCGTCTGCCCCTTCCTTATGTGCCTCCTGATGTTTTTGCATCCCTCTCTTGATTCCCTTCTGTGTCTCATAGCGCCCTCATGTGTCCTTTGTCTGCGTCTATTATGTGTCTTATGTTTGTAGCCCTTTTAAGTCAATTCCTCCCAGGTCCTGTGTCATTCTTTCATTCCCAGCCCTCCAGGTCTTCCTTCACGTTCTGTAGCTCCAGCCTCTTTGCCCCCTGCTCAGTGTTTTTGTGTGTGTGTGTGTATGTCCTTCCCTCAGTCTTAGGTTTAGTTTTATGTTTTATGTTTATCTGCCCTCCACTGGTTCTGTTTTCCCCATTTAGATAATTTGTCACCTGCCTTCCCTCCAGCCCTCACTCCACACACCTGCTTCCTGTTTCCTTAATTGTTCTCCATGTGTAAAGCCTTGTCTTGTCACTCTGTGGTTGTTGGTTCATTGTCTTAGGTCAGCATTGTTTCGTCTCTAGTCTTTAGGTCTCTGCTCAGAAGGTGAGCTTTTGGTTTTTTGGTCTGAGTTTAGTTATTAGGTTCTGGCTTTCTCCCCTTGGATTTTTGGTTATCTTCCTAAATAAAGGATTTTTACTTTTCAACCGCTCCTACCTGTGTGTTCTGGATTTCCTGCACCTTGGGGCCAAACCTCCTGCTCTCAACGTGACAACCTCATCATTTATAATCATTTGTTCTGCATCATCATTGTACTAGAAATATAGAAATAAATATTTTTATAAACTATATAATTTTTGCCTCTGTGTCAAATTATTATAAAGTGTTGTTTCCCTGGTACTACCCAAAGTACCTAGATTCATCATCAATCAAATACCAAAGATTAGATAGTATTGATAATCCATATTCTTATGTGATATTACATATTATTGAATACCTTTATATTCTATTGTCAGTTTCTTAAAGGTAACCACCTACAACACGTTACAGATGTTAATTGTGGGATTATTTGGACAAAGTGTGCTAGCTGTGATTATTGACTGCAGATCAAACAGATCGGAGCTCAGGAACAGATCATCTAAGCAGTTTCTAAAACAATACCAACACAACACACATAATATAAACAACTTTTTAAAAAAGCAGCTTATAAAGAGATTATTTGCCTGAAAAACCAGCATGTTTACCTTTTCCGGCTTAAACCTTGGACGTTGTGGACCGACTACTGAAAACCTATTTCGATGAGCTTGGGGCACCGACATACGGGTACTTTGGGGCTATTCACGACATCTAGGGAAGGCTGGCTGCTTATTTCCACCAGAAAAGTGTGTTGTTGTCTCTTTTAATAACATATTCTAGACAGAAGTCTGCTATTTCTGCTACAGCTCGCTCCTCTGCTGTTCTGACGAGGCGTGCAGCTTTTGTTGTCTTCTTTTGTTTGCACAAATGACCTCATCACTGTTTACTGGCTCTCCTTTGAAGTTAACTTCAAATCTGACATACTCCCAGTCTGCAGAAGTTGTGTTCTTCTTAGATACCAAGTCAGCTGGTGCGTCAGCTGCCTTTTTTTTCTCGGTGAGCCGTCTCATTGCTGTCAAGCGATGACATCACGTTCATAAACTATGGAACGTCTCAAAAGTTTGGAAAAAACATGTCAACCTATTTAAGAAAAACTGAAATACAAATACAACCACGCATCAGCAACATTAAATGTCCTTCATCTATCTTTTATTTTTTATGACGGTATTGGAATTGACACCTTGCTACTTTTTAACACCAGCTGTACACGGTAATACTGTAATACTGCCCAAGCCTAGTTCACTGTTGACTAAAATAAAATATAAAAAAAGGCCTTTTGTTTGATTGTGTTCAAATTTGGATTCCAGATCTATCGATGTTGTTGGCTTGTGTTGAAAAAGTCATCCAGTAAAGGACCTTGTCGTCTGGAGAAATACCCTGATGAGAAGGCTGCCTTCATCAGAACATGTCCTAAAGTAAGTATTACGTATTACGCTCTGAGACTGTACCTTTTGTAACTAGAGTATTCATTAAATAAATGTGGCTTTTACTGCTTACTACTACTTAGGTGTTCAGAACTATATAGTTACCTTAAGTTCCAGATCCTGCCTGATGGCACAGTTGGTACTTGCAGTGAGATGGTTGCGGGTTCAAATCCTAGCTCCAGTGTTTTTGTTCTCCCCATTTATGTGTGGAGTATTCCTCTGAATCTGCATCATTTAGACAATTCAATTCAACTCAACTCAGGCTTTAATTGTATAGCGCCTTACAAGCATGAAACAGGGCACCAAAATGCTTCCCATTAATATAAAATTCAGTAAAAACATAAAACCAACATAAAACTGGAGTAATATAATAAAACTTACAAACATTAGGAAAGGCTAAGCCGTAAAGGTAGGGATTCAGCCTTGAAAATCTACCACTGAGGTAGAAGCCCTTATGGATAGAGGAAGCTCTTTCCAAAGTTTTGGGCCTGCCACTGAAAAGCCTCTATTTCATCTTGTCTTCAGATAGGATCTAGGGAATGAAGTGTCTGGGTTAGGGTTAGGCAGGCAGATGGTCCTTCAAGTTTTGCAAGCACTGTTCGTTAGTACAAGCCGGAGCAGCACTGGACTCAGTGGCAGGTGAAGCGGCAGGGTCATCTGTCTACCCATCATCATTTCAAATGGAGAGACACCTGTAGACTCAAGAGGAGTGGCCTGTATGGCCGTCAGGACCAACGGAAGCTTCACATCTCAGCCTCTGATTAGAGGACACACATTTCTTTAAAATACAGACAACCGTTCGATTCATTTTTTCGACTTGACCAGAAGCCTGGGGCCGTTAACCAATGTGGGAATTGGCCTTCACCCCTAACATCTGCCAAAGGTGGTCCATAACCTCAGAGGTTAACATGTGTGGGGAGACCGAACCAGGAGATGATGTGAATCATCAAAAGGATGGCGGTTGTTGGCGCAGTGTCATTAGGTGGTAGGTATTTTTTTCTGTAATGCCTTTGATGATAAGGAAGAGGTATCACTGATTTGGTTCTTGTCTTTCTGGTTCTTTGTTTAGGTTGTTACTTTCTTTCTGTTGTTGTTTTCCTTTGTTTAGTGATATGCAACGTTCAATGTAAACTGCAATAAAACATACACAGGAGAAACCGGATGTCAAGTCAATACACAAACGATAGAACATAGAAAAGAGTGTGAAAAAGAAGCAAGCCGAAGACACACGAGCAGCGAAACCAGAAGCAGAAAGTACAATAAAGAAATCTGCTGAAAACCAAGAGAAAACCATATATAAACAACAACAACAACAACAATAATAATAATAATAATGATAATAATAATACATTTGATTTGTAAGTGCCTTTTAGACCCTCAAGGTCGCTGAACAATAGAATTAAAAGCAGTACACAAATTGTACAAGCAGTGCAAAATTAATCAGACAATAAAAACTAACACAACAAAAGCATCAATAGAACAGTGCTGAAATAATAGAATTTAGCACTGACAAACACATAAAAAGATCAAATCACCTAGAGTGCACCATACACCTGCCTAAATATGTGGGTTTTGAGAAGAGATTTTTTTTGTTACTTTTTATTTTGAGTCTGACATTGTACAACTTGGTTTAACAACCCTGACGTTGAGCAGGACAATCACAAACGCAAAAAGAAACAAACAAATTAATTAATTAATTAAATTTTAAATAAATAAAGGAGAAAAAAATTCTATAAAGAATAGAAATGCAATCATTCAGTTTCATCGCTAAGATTAAGTTTTCCACATTGACATCAAAGTAGACAACAGGCAAAACAACAACCTAATACCTCACATTACTAAGTATTGCTCGACACACTCCCATCTATCCTGGAACCGATCCACCTTCATTTGCAGTATAGACGTCATCTTTTCCATTGCGTATATTTGTTTAATTCTCTCTTTCCATTCCTTTATAGTTGGGGAGTTCACCTCCTTCCATTTTACTGTTATAATTTTCTTTGCAGCCAATAATAGAATATGGGCAATATATCTTTGGTCTAAGTTTAATATTTTGTTTGATGTAGTCCCCAACAGATAGAACAAAGGATGTGAAGGTAACTCCCTTCCCAGAATTTTTTCCAACTCTTCCTTTATGTCTTTCCAATATTTAAGAATAACTGGACAGTTCCAGAATATATGAGAGTGGTCCCCCACCTCCCCACAGTTCCTCCAGCAAAGTGGGGACAGGTCATCTTTTGCAAACCCTGGGGGGTAAAAAAGTGCCTAGTTTTTATCTGCCAATCAAATTCCTTCCACACTTGGCTGTTGATCCCCCTATGAGTTTGTCAACATATATCTTCCCACTGTTCATCTTCAATTAGTATATGTAATTCTAGTTCCCATTTCTCCTTTATATATTTCTTATTATGTGTAGAGCCAAGAAAGAAGCTTCTATATAGATTAGTAACATAGCCTTTTACTTGGGATTTTTTTCCTATGCGTATAATAAAATATTGTTCTATTGCATTTGGCTGTTTATAAAGTCTTTCTTTCTCTCTATGATTCATGATATAATGCCTTATCTGAAAATATTTATACATGTCGTTCATGGGGAGATCAAATTGTTCCCTAATCTGCGAGAATGTTTTAAGCTCTGTTTCTCCAAACAACTGGTCCAGAATAATAAGACCCTTATTCGCCCATTTTTTAAACCCTGAGTCTAATTTGGATGGGGGGAACCCGATGCTATCCAGTATTGGCATGGCCCGGGAAATAGAACCCTTGTCATTCAGCATTTTCTTTATTCCCCTCCAAACCCTCAGAGTATGTTTTATGATTATGTTGTCTATTTTTAATTTCTGGATATCTTTTGGGTTAAAGGAATTGTAAAACTGTCAGTTCAGTTGTTCAGAGCATCTCTGGTTGCTTATCAGGATGCTGTGAGGGCTGCCAGAACGGCCTATTTTGCAGACATCATCGAAACACACTCCAAGAATCCCAGGATTCTCTACAAAACAATAAACTCTGTTCTGGTGTATCAAGAGCCTAGCTGTCTCCTACAGCTGCTGGAAACTCTGAAGCTTTTCACAGATTCTTTGTTGATAAAGTATCGGGAATTAGAGCAGCTATTTCCGGTAACTTTATTGACACTGTTCCACTTCCTCCATCACCACCCACCCTCAGCTCCCTCAATACTGTTTCATACTCTGAGCTGAGTAAGCTTGTTGCGAGACAGAAGCCATCTGGCTCTCCACTTGACGTTCTGCCGCCTCGCCTCTGGAAGGCTGCCTTTCCGTGCCCTGGCCCATCACTTGGTCAGATTATCAATGGGACCCTCAGTACAGGTGTGGTCCCAGCTGCTTTGAAAGCAGCAGTTATTCGGCCGACCCTGAAGAAACCTGGTGCTGATGTTACTGTGATCACAAATTACAAGCCTATCTCTACCCTGCCTTTTACATCAAAACTGCTTGAGAAAGTCGTTTATCAGCAGCTGGTCTCACATTTAGCTGGCTCTGATCTGTTTGAGGTTTTCCAATCAGGGTTCAGGTCTGGCCATAGCACAGAGTCAGCTCTACTGAGGGTCCTAAATGACATCTATCTATCACTAGATCAGGGTACATCTGTGGTGCTTCTGTTGTTAGATTTGACGGCAGCCTTCGACACAGTTGACCGTGCGATTCTACTCGATCGCTTGGAACTATGGGTTGGGATCAAAGGGTCTGCTCTGGATTGGTTTAGATCATATCTCCACAGCAGGACATTCTGCGTTAAACTGGGTGATGTTTTTTCTTCTTGGGAGGGGCTCCGCTGGGGGGTCCCACAGGGATCGATCCTTGGTCCTCTTTTGTTTGCCATTTATCTGTTACCTCTGGGGTCAATCTTTCGTAAACGTGGCCTATCATTCCATCTCTATGCTGACGATTGCAAGATTTACTCTCTGTTGTGTCAGGACAAAGGTCACTCTATCCAGTCCTTTGTGCCCTGTATTAATGAGATGAAGTCTTGGCTAATGGCCAACTATCTGTGTCTGAATGAGGGAAAGACAGAGCTCATTGTTTTTCACCCCAACAGCAGGAATGTGGGTCGTTATGTAGATCTTGGCCCTCTTTCTCCCTACTCAAACCAGTTGTTACCAGTTTGGGAGTGAAAATTGATGCTGGACTTAAATCTGAGGCTCACATCAACTCAGTGATCCGGTCCAGTTTCTTTCACCTGAAACGCCTTGTAAATATCAAGCATATGCTGTCGAGAGCCCACCTGGAGCGGGTACTGCATGCCTTTGTTATTTCTAGGCTTGATTACTGCAACTCTCTTTATTCAGGGTTGTGTCAGTCATCACTGCGTCACCTACAGGTTGTGCAGAACAGCGCAGCAAGGTTACTGACTGGGACCAGGAAACGGGACCACATCAGTCCGATTCTGGCCTCCCTGCACTGGCTTCCGGTTTGCTATCATGCACAATTCAAAATCCTTGTCTTTGTTTACAATTTCTTCCAAGGTGGTGCTCCCCCCAATCTGGCCACACTCCTGAACAAACATTCCCCATCATGCGCTCTGCGCTCCTCTGACCAAGGCCTGCTCGCTGTCCCTCGTTCTAGGTGTCGTACTCGCGGGGACCGGGCTTTCTCAGTCCTAGCACCGTCTCTCTGGAACCAGTTGCCACCCTCAGTTAGGCTGTCCCCATCTCTGCCAGCCTTTAAGAGTTGCCTAAAAACACACCTTCTCCGCTTGGCGTTTCCTGAACATGTTTGATTCGGCCCTCTTTTATGTTGAATTTTGTTGGGTATTTTTATAATTGTACCTTTTTGAGGCCTAAAAGATGGCCAACTGTTGCTGTTCATGAAAGGTAGAGCAAAGATGTTGAGAAAACTCTGTACCTCTGTAACTTGAGAAGGTCCGCCTTCTCCCCCCACCCTTTGCTTGAATAAAACCACTGAAGACTCTGGGGACTGGGGGAGTCGCCTGGCACCATAGCTCTGGAGAGAGTTATGTGTCATTTCGGTGATCTCCCCCTCATTTGGCTGATTCAGTGTAAAATGTCTTCCTTGTTGTCATGAGTGTTTATTTCAGGTTCCAGGGTTATGGAGGTTAAATATTATCTAACAGATAATTGGAGAATGCAGGTATACAGAGCAGGTGAGGAGAAAGCTTTGAGGCTGGAGCAGAGTGGGGCCTGGTTGAGCCACACACATGGACATGGGGGCTGGTTGAGTCATGCACATGGACATTACAAATAATCAATTTACTCTCTCTCTCTCTATCAAAGGGTGTGTCGTCCTTTAAGGTAATATGGGATAAAATCAAATTACCTATCAAATGGTGGAGGATGCGGGCAGCGCAGAGCCTAGCGATGGAAGATCGTCTCCAGGGAGCCGTGCGGCGCCATTTCTTCATTGAAAGTCCGGGGGACTGCAAATTGTCTCATCGGCTGGCTAAATATAGCTCTGCAGACGAACTTTTATCAACAGGCTCTCGCGCTCGGACCCCAGGACGGAATTACCACGCGGAGGGGAGTAAGTTAATTCATTAATTCATTAAGTTAATTCATTAATTCATTTTGCGTCTGTTTCTTTAACCACTGGCAGTGTGGTTTGAGTTGATTGAGGTGGGCCAGTTGCGGCCGTGTGTGTGTGAACTTGTGTGAGAAAGTTTGGTTGATGACTGGAAAAAGACGGGAGACGATGGATCAGCTCTGGTGGAAAAGCTCCGGAGAGCAGACGGCCAGCTGAATAGCACGCTGGGTGAGTAAAAATTAATTGCACCTTTTTCCTAATAACTGGACGACAGTGATTTTACGCTGGAAGTGATGTTTGCAATCCACGCATGAAAGACGTTTCGTGCCCCGGCTGAGAAGCTGGTCTGAGAGCTGCTGGACCTTGTCCTGCACTCCGTTACCTCAGTTAAAGCGTTGCGTTAAAGCAGCCAACCGCAGTTTGGCACAGACACACACCCCTTTTTGCAGTTGCCGGCAGGTGGGCTGTTTAGTTCTGTCTACATGGAAGTGCATTGAGATGTTTTCGCAGCGAGTCCCGGACTGCGCACCCCGCTCGTTTTGGGTTTACTGAACATGTATGTGAAATGTATACTGGCTTGGCAGCATGCCTGCGGCACTGGGGGAGAAGTGGTGATGTGTAGCCACGGTAAAGCGGATAGTAATCTGAGAGAGGAGAGGCGAACGGAGGGAGGTTGTAATCCAGTCTTTTGTCTGCGTACATAAGACATCCCACGACGGAATGTGGGTCGTAATAGGGTTGGATTATGCAAAATCACTTATGTAAACTCATTGTTTTTAGGTGCTACAAAAATACTCCAAATTAATCACCGTTATTTGGCTTTAAGATCTCAAGTTGGTCTAATTTCCCAGTCTGTTATGTGTGACATGGGGCTGCGTTCCATTTTTGTGGGTGGACGTGCCGGTTTCCCTGTTTTGGTTTAAAATTGACGCTGAGGACTGGCATGTTAATTTCTGACAGAGTTTTGCTCCGTCTGTGTGTGAGTAAAGGTTTTTGGGCCTAACCGGATCTGGTCTGATCTGGGGGGTTGTGTGTGTCAAAGTTCTGAATGTGCGTGAGTGAAAGCCTGCAGGTTTCTGTTTGTGTGTGTGTGAGAGAGAAGTTTTGGGCCAAGGTTCTGAAGGTCCCATTACATGACAATGTGTGTGACTGAGGTTTCTGTGTGACACCTGCTGATTCTAGGTTCTGTGTTGTCCCGGTCGGTCCTGGTCTGTTCTGTTCTTTCTGTTTGTCTGTGTGTGTGTGTGTGTGTGTGTGTGTGTGTGTGTGTGTGTGTGTGTGTGTGTGTGTGTGTGTGTGTGTGTGTGTGTGGGATAGAGGAACAAAGGAAGAAAGGGTAAGAAGTGAAGAGTGGGGGCTGGTTGAGTCATGCACATGGACATTACAAATAATCAATTTACTCTCTCTCTCTCTCTCTCTCTCTCTATCAAAGGGTGTGTCGTCCTTTAAGGTAATATGGGATAAAATCAAATTACCTATCAAATTTCTTTCACAGTTTTCATTGGTTCACTCTATCCCTTGTTTTACCCATCTGTCCTGTACTAGAATGTTTCACCTTTCTTTGTAATTTGTATTTTGTAATTTGAATTGCTTTTATTTCTGAATTGCTTTTATTTTTGATTTGTACTTCTACTGTACCATGTTCAGCGCCTTGGGCTTCCTGACAGGGTTGCGGAAGGCGCTTTATAAATAAAGCTTTGATTGATTGATTGATTGATTGATTGATTGAGTTCCGTACCTTTAATTTCGCCTTGTTCTATCTGGTTCCATATTAGGTCCCTATCTCCCTCCAGCCAGTGAACTATCGCTGTTAATTGGGCTGCCCAGTAATAATATTTCAAGTTAGGCACTGCTAGTCCCCCTTTCTCTTTCGGCAGCTGAAGTGTCTTAAGCCTTACCCTTGGTTTTTTATGTTGCCATATAAATTGAGAGATCATTTTGTTCAGAGTCTTAAATATTGGAGCGGGGATTCTTATGGGAAGGGATTGGAACAAAAAGAGAAAGCGTGGTAGAACATTCATCTTAATTGTCTCAATTCTGCCAAATAGAGATAGAGGGAGAATCATCCATCGGGTCAGGTCAGCCTTGACCTGTTTGATTAGTCTGGTGCAATTTGCTTTGAACAGAGCTGTAGGTTGGGGTGTCAGCACTATCCCTAGGTATCTAAGCCCTTTATCAGTCCTATGAAAGGATACAGTTTTATTTAGTTCTTTTGGCCAGTCCCCCATAACCATCATTACTTCTGATTTATTTTTGATTAATTTTATATCCTGAGATTTCTGCATATGTATCTAGATTGTTAAGCAATGCTGGTACTGATATTTTTGGATTTTTTATAAAAAGTAAAATATCATCTGCAAATAAAGCAATTTTATGGACTGTCCCTTCTCCATCTCTTATTCCCTGAATCAACTTGTTCTGGCGGATTATCTCTGCCAGTGGTTCAATACTCAAGGCAAACAGTACAGGTGATAAGGAATCTCCCTGCCTCACCCCTCTTTCTAGCTTAAAAAATGTTGAACAATAACCATTTATTCTTACTGTTGATTTTGGGTTTTTATATAAAACATTGAACCAATCTACAAACTTTTCCCCAAAGCCCATTTCCAAAAGAGTATATTTTAAAAAGGTCCAGTCTACTCGGTCGAAGGCCTTCTCTGCATCTAAGCTCAGGAGCATGGATGTCTGCTTATCTTTCTTCATTATTGACTGTAGGTTTAAAGCTCTCCTCACATTATTTGTGCCTTGACGTCCTAAAATAAAACTAGTCTGGTCTGGTTTAATTAATTTCTTTATATGTATCTGTATTCTAGATGCTAGTATTGATGTCAGTATTTTATAGTCTACACAGAGCAGGCTTATAGGGCGATAGCTGGGGCATTGGAGAGGGTCTTTCCCTTCCTTGTGCAGAACTGTAATAATCACTTCTTTCCATGAATCGGGAGGATTCCCTGAGTCTAATACATAATTATATAGTTTACATAATATAGGGGTAAGTTCGGTAATAAAGGTTTTATAGTATTCCCCCGCAAAACCATCCGTGCCTGGCGAACTATTATTTTTAAGTTTATTAATACTAAAGTGTTGTACAGAGGTGGTCAAGCGAATTGAGGATGGGAGTTTATTCCAAAGCTGAGGAACTTGAGAGCTGAAGGACCGAAGACCCATAGATGACAAGCGAACTTGTGGTATAGTCAGTGTGTTGCTGGTAGAACGAAGAGTGCGCAGTGAGGTATAAGGCAGAAGAATGTTTGTTAGGAAGGGGGTGCAAGAGTATTCAGGGCTTTAAAGGAGACATAACATGCTTTTAAGTTATTCCTTTTTACATCTAAGTCATTCAGTTGGGGTCTAAACACAGTGGAACTGCAGTTCTTTGGTCTGATTTCCTCATTATTGTTGCTCTACAGACCCTCATCTACCCCTGTTCTGAGGAGAGTCTGAGAATGAGCCGTTTTGGGTACTGTCTCTTTAAAACTGGAGAAGGAGCTGGAAACTCCGCCCCCCCCCCCCCCCCCCCCCCTCCACAGAGCAGGCCTTACTCTCCTCCCCCAGTCGGACTTTTAGTTCTACAGAGAAATCATTATTTAGCGTAGCAGAAACGTTATATTAGCATTTTTTTAAAGTGTGGGGAGAGTTGTTCATCAGGCTGTTTCAAGGCTAACTCTCTCATGCATTTGTCTGCAGTCACACACTGATACAGCTCATTAAAACACCATTAAAAGAATACATTTTATTAATACCCCTCTCATATATATATATATAATTTTATAAGTAGTCATATTATATATTGGGTGTCTTAATGGCTGAAAATGGATAAAAAGCAGTTACATTTTAATTTAAAGATTTGAGGTTCTAGTGACAAATAAAGAACATTTCTCCAAATGTTCTTTAATGTGATCATTATAATTCTAATGCTTACAACTTTACGTTTTCATTGTCTACAATGCGTAGCCTATATCTTTATTAAATGTGTTTAGCTGTAAAGTGGTAATTCTCTCTAATGTGTACACAGAGGTGGACATCAGTGCTGCAGTGAAATTCCCAAGATCAGTCTGCTTTGCTAACAAATATAGTTAAATCTTACCTGCATTCTAAATAAATACCGTTAGGTTAAAACATCAGTAGGCATTGAGTTATTGATAAAATCCCTAACAGCCAGAATGGAAGAAGAGCATGCTGGGTCATCCTGGATCTGAGCCTGTTACCTACAGGATGCAATAAATGTCTACAAGGCTGAGTTTGGACCATTGCATCTAAAAGAAAACATACAATCAGTGATTTTTTAAATTGTTTACATTAATATACAAATTTTCTAAGTATTAACCTCACAGCAAATAAGTAGAACATTATAATAAACAGGTTTTAGTAGTTAAACAGGCGTTGTGCACACAGGTGCTTTGTGTCTCGGTGCTGGTGGTATCTAGGTCTCAGAGTTCCTGTCCTCCTGCCGTCTTCTGTTGTCCTCAGGATATGGATTGATGTTTCCTGATGATGAGGGAGGGGAAGTATGTGGGCTTCAAACTGGTCCTGGATAACAGTGGGAGACCTCCGTTGTCTGAATACTGAGACCAGAGGGTTGGTGAGATGCAGATCTTCTCTACCTCATCTAGAAACGGAGTTGGTTCAGGGAAAACTTTTCCAAAGACCAGTTCCATGATGTCATCGCCAAATTCTGCAATGATAGACAATAACTTTAGTGACATATTTTGTTTACAAGCAGCTTTAGGAAAGTTGTTTCTTTAGCTTTCATGTTTATAGTCACGTTTGTGTTTGTTCACAAGTTCACTTTGCTGCAGTGACTTCATATTCTTACAAATGTAATAAAATAGTGACACT